>NC_067398.1:126958053-127220553 GCF_016432865.1 Antechinus flavipes | reverse complement strand
GAACAATGCCAATTTTTGAAAATTAATAAAATATTGCTATTTGTTTGAAAAGATATGAAGAAGAATCACCATAAATATAAAAATTAATTAGAAGGAAGAATAAAAATGAGGAAATGTGGTATTCAATTGAGGCAATTGCAACCTAACCTATTAAATGAACTGTTGGTGCTGATATATGGAAAATAGAAACAGGAACAAACATTAACAGACTATTATAACTTCCCATGGAAGATTAATTGTTATAAATCAATCTCCATTATGATATTCTAATCTGTAGAGCTAGAAAGAACCTCATAGGTCATCTAGTTTGAGGAGGAAGGAATCCATAAAAATTGATTTACCCAAAATTGTACTAGTTGCAAATATAAAAATGTATTTTTGGGTGTTTGTATGTTAAACTTGGGGACAATGCCTCCCAACCACTGTTCTTTCCATTGCACAAAACTGCCTTCCATGATATGCGTTTCCTCTTTCACTAAAAAAAATCCTAGTTATCATCTTAATTAGTTAACACTAGATGTCCTTGCCAAGCAGAGACAAGATAGCTGTCAAGGACATCAGTTTAAAATGTAAACTTTTTTGTTAAATTTTATGAAAGTGGATGTAGGACCATCAGCAGCACTGTCCCACCAAATAGTGGGTGTAGTGGGTGGAGGAAAAAAGGCATATGTGGAAAGTTTAGTGAGACACAAATTAAATCAGGTTATCCTAAGAGGTTTTAAACACGAAATTAGGACAGAAAGCAAGCACAAAATGGAAAATTCAATCGAGATTTCTTTAACAGTGGAAAAGGCACCCAGCATATTGGTGAGAACTGATGGAGATAGACAAGAGAGAGGATAACATGGTGTGAAAGAGTTATGATCAGTACTGTTTTAGGAACTATCCACCATGTATTGATTAAAGGTCTGTGAGAACATTTCCAAGTTCTTTTGAATTCCAAATCTATGATCAGATGGACAAAATTCTGTGTCAGTGCAATATAAAAAAGACTAGGTCAAAAAGATCTCAATTCACATCCATTTCTGACTGTTCCTGGTTGTGTGACAGAGAAAGCAAATCATTTCGCCAGATTTAGGCTTGTTAACTAGAAGAGATTATAGGGTGAATTGGGGCTCCTTCCAACCAAGGACAATTGTGAAATTTTTTCCAAATGTTAAATAGATAGATGTAGGGTCTTAGAGTGGGCTTCACTCTCAACCTCCAAATTTGCCTGAAAAGCTGGATGGGAGATGAAATCATTTTGAAGAGCGCAGGAGGACAATGGCAATAATAGCAGTAGACAGGAAAGGGAGTAACTCTTGTGATTGGCACAGATCAACAAAGGAAGACAGGGCTTGTTGGGGGGCTTCATCAGAGGGGTCTTCATGTTTGTGAGTGACTATTGCCTTGCAGAGATTATTTCAAGTTTCTATAGTGGATGTATAGGAACCAAGAGAGTGAGAAAGTTCCCAGAAAGTTTCTTTGACTTTTCATGCCAGGAAACTCCCAGCATCATAAAATTTTGGAATTAAAAGAAACCTACAGTATGATCTAATCCAACTATCTCATTTTTATAGATAATTAAACTGAGTTCCAGAGAAATTTGATGACTTGCCTGTGGTTATACATCAAGTAGCAGAGCTGAGCTGTGAATCTAGATTTTCTGACTCCAAATCCAGGGATGTGTGTATGTTAGTATGATTTTTTTTTAAAGTATAAGATCACAGAATTTCAAGCTAAAAGATGCCTTAGAAATAGTCTCTTCAATCAATCAATCAATCAAAAAATGTACTAAATATTGTGCTAATCATTCAGGATACAAAACAATCAAAAGACATTCTCTTCCTACAAGATTTTGCAAGCTAAACTAGGATTCCCAGGCATCTAAAGCTTTTTCTCCCACACTGCAAAGAGACCATTTTTCATTTTCTTTTAATATCTGTTATTCCATATACATATAGAATGCAGTGAAAATCCTTTATATTTTGTTCTTTAGAAATAATAGCTGAAGAAGCTATCCATATCATGGATCTGGAGTAACCAGAATTTAAATACAGTTATTAAGTAAACTGTTTAAACCTCAGCAAACCACTTAACCTTGGTCTGCCTTGATTTCTTCATGTCACTTGTAAAATGAGTTAATAAAAGTACCTGCCTTCCAGGGTCATTGTGAAGTTCAAATGAAATATTTGTAAAGGGTTTTTCAAAATAAAATGCCATCTAAGTGTTGGCTATCATAATTGTTCCATGTGTTCATATCTTTGTAAAACAATGGTGATGTTTTAAAAAAGTTTAAGAAAACCTTAACGATTAAAAATAATGTGCTGTATAGTGCTACATTTCTAGTCAAAAGACCAGTCACCAGCATGACTTTACTTGTTCTGGCTTTATTTCCTCATCTTTGAAATGAGGGACTTGGAGAACAAAATCCCCAATATTCCTTAAAGCTCTGACATTCAAAGATTTGATTCCTGGTCCTTCCTTGGTTTATCTCTTTTAGAACAGATTCAATTTTGTTCCATTATTTTTCAAACCTGTTGTGATTTTAATAAACACAGGTTGTTATTATTGTTTAATTATTACAGTCCTATCTTCCTATCTGATCTTCATGACCTCATTTGGGGTTTTCTTGGCAAAGATACTGGAATAGTCTGGCATTTCCTTCTCAAGGTCATTTTCATGAAGAAATTGAGGTAAACAGGGTTAAGTGACTTGCCCAGGGTCACACAGCTAGAAAGTGTCTGAGGCTGGATCTGATCTCAGGAAGATGAGTCTTCCTGATTTCAGACCTGGGACTCTACCCACAGTTGACCTTGTTGCCCTACTAACATAGGTACCCTATTCCAGTGACATTTGGCTTTCATAACAACTCAGTGACAATGAAAACATTTGATAGACAAATTGTAGAAGTTACTATTTATTTTCTCTAAAGGAATAATTGATTTATCTTTCTAGTATTTGTAACAAGTGAGGATGTTCAGACTTTCAACTTGACTGAACTTGACATAGCATTCCTCTACAAATTCATGCAGAATCAAATATGATTAGTCAAAAGGAATGCTAAGGAAGTCATATGATCATTAATACTGAGCTGGAAGAGATTTTTTTTTTGTTTAGACACATTATTTACAGATGAGGTAAATCTGTAAATCCAGAGAAATTCAGTGACATCTCCAATGTCACATTGGTAGCAAGTAACAGAGTTAGAATTTTGAACCCAAACCCTCTTACTCACTCCAAATAAATTCCATGTATTTTCTATTGCACTTTTGTTCTATGATATTGCCTGCCATAGGTATGTGGTCCATAGGTTCTCCTCTCCTTGCTCCAAAGCGGGTTCTTCTGACATGGACTTGGGCTCAAACTATTGGTACTCTTAATGGTAATTTACCTTGTTTGGTCTACTCAGCCTAAAAACTGGAGACTTTTGAAGGCATCTCAGACCTAGATTTGCAGCTATTCGATGGAATTAACAGATCCAGGCAAGAAACAATATTGAAATATTTATTTAGGAACAGAAATTAATTTTAAAGTAATGAATTTAGCATCAGGCACATGTTGAATGAGTAGCTTCCAATCCCTTCCCATTCCTGAATAATTTAGAGTTCAACATCCTCCAAACTCACTAATCTGGTGAATGAAAGGATGAGTTCCATTTTGTCTCTGTACCTGGAAAATGTTTGTAGAGAATTTTAGAAGACTTCAGTGAAGGGCAGAGTTTCTTTTGGGAATGTCCATATCTCCTATGTATCTCTTCCATGACTATTTTCCCCATTTGGCCTCTAGTCATTCTATCTCCATGCTAGTCCATGGCTCATCTTTCCACTTCTCATGTCCATTTTCCTTCATTTTGTGGGTGGGAAAAAATATCTTCCCTAGGGGTTTCACTGAGCAGAAGGCCAAAGTCAAGGACTCCTCAGTAGCAAGCTGGTGGTGGGTGGGTGGGTAGGTAAACTCCCAGCTGTTTCCCCATGAGTGACATTTTTCAGTTTTGGCAGGAGCATTAAATTGTGGGCCCTCAAAACTATATAGCAGGCCTTTCTCTATCCCCTGCAAAAAAGGGATAGGAAGGTACAAGTAATCCAATTGAAGTCCCACCCAGCAAATGTAATAACCATGAAATTCTTTGTACTGAATAATTTGGGCAACCTGCTCAGGGATCCATTTATGAAACTCAACTCTATTTCTGTAAATAGACACCAAGAGATGGATTATATGTATAGCAGAATGGCACAAAGACTCTAGGGAACAACAACAGGGTCTAGAAATGGAGAAGGCTTGCCAATCAGAAGCCCAAAGTCCCAGGGTGGGATGACCATTTTATTAATAATAATACATTGTAATGGGAAAAGAAAGGAAGCTTGGTGAATTAAGGAGCTCAAATCTCAGATCCAGGAATAAATGAGGGAATGAAAAAAATCAATTGAATAATGAATGAAAGAAAAAGCATTTATGAAAATCTAATTATATGCCATAAGAGCAGCTGGGTGGTACAGTGGATAGAACAGTAGGTCTGGAGTCAGGATTTCAAATTTCAAATTTTACTGAATTCAAAGAGACATAATTTCAAATCTTAAGAAATGTATACTGTAATGGGAAGAGAGAACATAGTTAGGGAAGTGGGGGACATGGACTAATGTTTTGGTTTGAAAAATCACAGGAATAGTTAAGTTGTAGGAAGTGAGTCACATAGTAAAAAGTATCAGAGGTCAGATTTGAATTCAGATCTTCCTGACTGTATATAGGTCCAGTGTTGCTATTCATTTTACTACCTAGATCAAATGACTTGACCAGGTTTGTTCTGTTAGTACAGGAACTTCAAAGCTAGATCTTCTGGTCAATTCCGTGTCTAATATTCTTTCCATGATACCATATGGTCTCTGTGGAACTACTTTTTTCTCCTTGTAAATCCATTGTTCACAGTTATTCTTGTTCCTGGACTCTGTGCCCTGGCCCAAGTTCTTGTGCAATCTATGATAATGTGGCAATAATATAAAAACCTGGAATTGGAGCGGGGCCACAAAACCCCAATACACAAAGCACTTTAAATATGATAGCGTGACCCATGTTGGGAGCTCTTCTTCCTGGCTTCTATTTTTCATTAATATCAAGGTGCTAATCCAGAATTTTTAAAAAATATAATGTTTTAGTAGAAACATTAGACATTATCAGAGACAGCTCTACTTAACTGTGTACATTTAAATTAATTTTAGCACATAAAAAAATCATAACACTTTTTCAACCCTTCCTCCTAAGATTCATATTGGAATTCTTTATCCTTTCTTTTTTATACACTTTTCCTCATATGATTGTAGTTAGTATATTCTTTGGCTCTGGTTTTTCTTTTCTTTTTCTTTTTGGCTTGACATTATATCACAAAGTCTTTCTATATTTCTTTGTATTCCTCATGATTTTCTATTTTAATTGCTTCATAATATTCCATGGTATTAATGTTCCTCCATTCCTCTATTATTGAATATAGAGACTACTTCCAGAATTTTTTTTATTATCTATAATGTTATAATGAATATTTTTGAATAGATAGTTCTTTACTCTTTTAAAAAAATCATTATCAAAGTATATTCCCTGCAATGAAATTACTGGTTCAAAGAATGTGTGTGTGTGTGTGTGTGTGTGTGTGTGTGTTTGGTAACTTTTTACTGCATACTGCCAGATTTCTTTCCAAAGGAATTCTGCAAGTTTGATATTTGGCCAGCTATAAAAGAATATACCTTTTTGTCCACAATCCTAGCTGTACTAAGTTTCGTTCTTTTAAGATCTTTTTGCCTATTTAATGGGTGGAAGCTAGTGCTCAATGTTATTTAAAATTGTTTCTCTTTTGTTATTAATGAAGTGGAGGACCACCCAAAATTTGGAGATTTCCTTACCCAAATGGTAAGGAATAAAAGGATCTGATAACTTGGGAATAGTCTAATGTGAACCTGAATAGGAACATTTATATGTTAGTATCCATTTCTTCAAATGGATTCACAGAATCATAGATCCAGAGCTGGAAGGGACCTTTGAGAAAATTTAGTTCAACCTTGGAGAAAAATTAATTGTGATGAGGTTAATGACTTACTATTACACAGTCATCAAAGGTGGGATTTGTATTTTGGTCCTCTGATATCAGAACCAATGTTCTTTCTACTATACCATGGGGTTTTCTACATGGGTGAAATGTTTGAGGAAATGAATACCAACATAGCTCTGGGACTTTTTTTTTTTTTTTTTGTATTATTCGAAGTAGACTAATAGAATAAATGAAAAGAATGTACCAAGCTAAGGAATCCTGTCTCTGTTTCTTATCATGACTTTGGCAGAGACAATTCCTGTCTATAGACTTCAGTTTCCTTGTAGAATGTAATGGTTGAACTAAATGAACCCGCCAATTCTAAATTCTAGGATCCTATAAATGGGCAGTTTTACTTTATAATCATTTGTCTTTCCAAGCTTTTCTCAATTAACTACCAACATTCATTTTTTTTAAATTGCTGCTTAATTGTTGTTGTTCAATGATATAGTTATCATTCAATGATGTCCCACTCTTCATGATTTCATTTGGGATTTCTTTAGCAAAAATATCAGTGTGATTTGCCATTTCTTCTCCAGCTCATTTTACAGAATGAAGAAATGAAGGCAAACTGGGTTAAGTAACTTGCCCAGAGTCACAAAGTGAGTAAGTGTCTAAAGGCCAGGTTTGAACTCAGGAAAATGAGTTTTCCTGACTTTTGGTCATGTATTCTATCCTTTGTACCACCTAGCAGGTTGCTACTTAATAAGCTTCTTTTAGTTTTAGGTGATGAGATCAGCAGTTTTATTTATGGATTGGGAAGACCCTTGATTTAATGGAATAATTTCCATTATACATTTGTACAGCGGAATGAGCAGATTCAACTAACTTGGACTCTAGATCCTCTTCTAATACTGTCTAGCTGGGAAAGCCCTTAGGTAGATTATTTTACTCCATCACCCATTCCACTGCACTTTACATCTCTGCCTGACTTCAGCTCTACAGAATAAAATGTCTCAAGTACCTCCTAGCTTCTCTCCCTTCTCCCTTCATGTTTTTCTGTTTCCTTCTGTGGGTTGTTCCTCCCCACTCTCTACCTCCAAAAGATTGTAAGTTCCTTGAGGTCAAAGAGTATCCTTCTTTTTTTTTTTTTTTTTTTTAATCATTATTAATTGCACCCTCAGGTCGTATCATAGTGTCTAGCCCATAATGGCATTTAATAGATGTGGATTGGATTGGACTGGATTTCAGCTTTCTAGATTCCAAGTTCTTGAATTATAATATGTAGAATTTCAATGAAATAGTCTCAAAGTCCCTTTTAGTTTTCACATTCTTTTATGGCACTGAATGCCAGTTGCCTTCTTGCTTTATTATTATAACTAATATTATATTCTAAGGAAGGGAGGGTATTATTTAATATTCCTTGAGCTGCCCCAAAGGCAATGAAGTCCATTGCAAGATTAAGCAGTTTTATGCTGTGACAATTTCAAAGCCTGGGTGATTGATATTTCCTGATTTGTTGAGGTTCCTCTAATCTGGAATTGTTCTAAAATAAGGGGAGTGGGAATAGAAAAGGAAGCATAATTCTCCCTTATCATGTAAAATTGAAAATGGGCAGTCTTCTGACTTCTTTCAGCTACAGAGGAATTGTTGTTGATGAAAAGTTCTGTCATAGTAAGTCATTCCTGATGATGTTGAAGACATTTGAGCTCTCAAAGTGTAGTAATAATTCCAGATTCCAATTTGATGTCCACAACAGACTTTAGATTTGTTGGAAAGGAAAAATCATGAAAGATTTTAATAGAAAGAATCATTTGATGCTTTTGAGATCCTTTATTGTTGGCTTTACCTAGAATCACACTATTTTGGTATTTATTGGCTTGGTTTGGTGGTTTTCTTTTTTTTCCTTTTGGGAGGGGGATATATGCACAGATACATAAATATATTGTTGTTCATTTGTTGAGTTATGTTTTATTCTTTATAATCATGTGGACTATCATATGCCAATACTATCCATTGGGTTTTTTTGGAAAAGATCCTGGAGTGATTCCCCACTTCCTTCACTAGTGGATTAAGGCAAAAGGAGGTTAAATGATTTGCCTAAGGTTACATAAGTAGTCATTATGTAAGACTGGATTTGAACTCAGGTTTTTCTAAATCCAGGGCTCTATTAAATGAGGCAATTAGGGGTGTGTGTGTGTGTGTGTGTGTGTGTGTGTGTGTGTGTGTGTGTTGAGCTTGAGGAGAACAATTTGCACCAAATGATGAGATTGGTCTAAGCACAAAATATTGTAGTTTGATCATGTGATGAATTTACAATGGCCTTTCTCTTAACCAAAAGATACATTTATTTATGAAAAGAGGTTACAGACAAAATGAAGAGGTAAAATAGGCACTAGGAATGGTAAATATGAAGTAGACTTGGGAGAGCAAGGAAGGGGTCTTAATAATTAACAATGGAAAACCAGGAGAAAGGGAATACACCAAGAAGTGGGAGTACACCTTTGACGGACAGGGTAAATCCATAGAGAAGTATAGTACCTGAAAAAATTTAGCTCTAAGAAGAAGAACAGCATGAGACATGGAGGGAGGGGATGGATGGAAAGAAAGACACCGAGAGGAAGAATATTGAAAACAGGCTGAACCAAAAGGGACTCAGAAAAGATGTCATGGGCCATGGGTAGATTTATGGGGGAAATTTAACCTTGAGGGTTTGATACAACTTGACTTTCTGATTGGATGCAGTTAGGGAGGGTTACCCAAGATTCCACAGGGATGGGATTATAAAGTCACTACCCATTAATACTCTTCCCTGTTTGCCTCAGGGAGTCATCCTGTCAGTACTTCAGGCTATCTCTGCCAACCCCACCTAATCACTCAGGACCTCATCACATACATACAGCTATATCTATATCTATATTTATTTATCTATCTATATTCATACATACATATATACACACACATTTATACATATTCATAGGGAGGCCCTATTTTAACTTGGGTGAAAACTGCAATATAATTGACTAAAGAGATTCAATTTTCCTGGCATCCTAATTAATTTGTTGACTGGACCTGTAATAATTTCTTCACCAACTAGATAAAAATCTATGTAGGCAGTGGATTCAGGTGAAACTATTCCAGTACCAGCAGTAATTAAAATGTAAAATTATATTTGATTAGAACTTCTTGAATTAGTTTTCATCTCTAATTAAATACCTGCTTCAATTGCTTTTCTTACCCAGTTTTCATGTTGCCTCTTAGCCTGAGGGTCTCCAATAAGTATTTAATCCTGGTTTGCCACTTAGCCTGTAAGGACCTCCCCACCCATAGACACTTTCCCCTTCTCCCAACATTCTCAGCCTGCCCTCAGTAGCTATAATTGTTGATAAATAACATGCAAATTGATCTTCATATTTCATTTCTGCTGCAGCTCTTCCTTCTTTGGGTAAAATTACTTATTCTCAAGTGACTGATGCCATCTTATTCCTTCCAGAATGATTAGATTACAGTGAGGTTGGTTTGGATGACCTTGAGGAGAATTCAGAAAGATTAGTATCGGAGACTTTTTAACCATTTCAATCAGCTGTGTTCATATGATAATGTGATACCCCAGTTGGAAAGGCATCTATTCTGAATTGCCCATGTTAAAATCTATGGAATATTGCAAGAAACATCTCCTTAAGGTCTGCTCTGACATAAAAACTACAATATAATGCAATTATGTTATACAATAATATATATAGATATTATATACATATATAATATAATACAGTAACATGATACAAGTACATTGGTGAAACATACAAATGTTGGAATATTTTCTACATGATGGGAAAATGACATATATTCTAGCACCCAGAAGGTGTCCTTTGAAGTGGTGAACAGAGAACATGAGAACATCTAGTCTCAAAGACTATCTAAAAAAGGAAACCTCATACAAACATGCCCCCAGATTTATGTCACATTTCCCCTGAAAATGCACAAACTAATGGGAAATCTAATGGACGATTGAAAAGTGCAACAATAGATTATTTATCTTTGTTGGTTTCTATTTTCTGTATAGCAAGTGCTCCACTCTGTGCCAAATTACTTCATATCCACTGAAGGGACTGCTGACATTTTCCTCAACAAGACTGAATTTTCAAGTATGCACTTCTATTCTTCATTGTATGCAACTGAGTCCTTGTTTATTAGGTACAGAGACAAAGTGGACAGTATTGAAGGCAGAGAAATACAGAGAAGACCAACATGAGCCTACAGTTCAGAGCAAGTTCAATTGTGACTCTGTCATATGCTTTCATTTGGGACTAGAATGAAGGGTGGGAAAGAGGAATAAATTGCTTTAAAAATTACCCAACATGTTTTCCTAACATACTTGGAGAGATGATCAATGTTTTCTTTTCTTTTTTTTTCTTTCCATGTATGAAATGAGCTCAAACGCTTGTGTCTGGGATACATTCACCCAGCACAGAATGAAAGCACTCCATCTTGGATTGTTCACTTCCTGATGTAGTCCCTTGAGATTCTTAATGAGAAAAGGAACCTGATGGTATGTACTGGGTGAGTGAGAGTGCCATACTCTGTCATCAAAATTATTTGGCCAATAAATACCTCATATCTATTAGATAAGCTTTTGAACAGTAGAGTATTGTTAAATGCTATGCTGCAAACTCTGATTTCTCTGTATCTAATCAGGGCCAGAACTGTGTAAAGTGATCTCAGAAACAAATAAGAACAGATGTTTAAGCAATCCACATAGGAGTCTGAAGTGTCAGAGTGCAAGAATGACCATTTGTAGCATATGGGAATCAATTAATTAGCAAGCATTTATTAAACACCTGCTGTGTGTCGGTCATCATCCTAGGCCCTGGGGATATAAAGGCAAAAATTTAATTATTTCTCTTCCCTAGCAGTTTGCATTCTATTGTTAAAGGCAAGTGAATTTGGTGCACTGGGGCACTGTTCCTTAATAAAGGTTTATTGTTTGATTGAGTGAGTGCATTCCAGGCGTCAAGAATGGTCCGTGCAAAGGCACAGAAGTAGGAATTAGAGTTTGATCCATAAGGAACCAGTAAGACAGTTTGGTTTGACTTGCAGCTCATGAGAAGAGTATATTGTGTAAAAAAGATAAACATGGAGCTGAAGTCAAATTGTAAAGTTATTCCAGTTCCAGAGGAGTTTGTGTTTGAGAAGGAGGATCATGGTACCTCTGCCTTTGCTGCAAATGAACGAGAAACATTTATTACACTGTTACATGCTAGTCACTATGTTCAATACTGGGGATGCAAATAAAAAAAACGAGACAATTCTTGCCCTTAGGGAGCTTATATTCTAAATGAGGGAACCACATATATGTAGGAAAGTGGTAGCCAGGGAAGAAGGCTGATCTGTATGTCATGGAGATGACAAGCCCTTCTCATTATTGATTAGATAACAAATCTTTGGGTGAGAAGTATGAAACCGATGAGGGTGGATGGGTGGAGAGGAGCATTAGGGAAAAGTTAAAATGTTGTTGTGAAAGTGAGGATGCTTGCCCAGAGAATGCAGACCAGAATTATTGTCCTTAACAATAACATCAGCAATGATGATAATTCACATTTGCTTAGTGCTTAAAGGTTTACAAAGTACTTTATATAAAATAATTCCAACTGATCATCACAACAAAACCCATAAGATAATTGCTACTCTTACAATCATTTCACCAATAACAATAATAAATTAGAATTTACATAGCTTTTTAAGTTTTGTAAAACAAAATGAATTATCTCATCTGAGTCTTACAATAACTCCTATGGGATAGATGCTATTATTATCCCCCATTTAAGCATGAGGAAACTCAGAGACTTTAAGCCACTCCCTTAGGATCATACAGCTAATGGGGGATTGAGTGAGTTAAAAAGCATTTATTAGGTACATACTATGTACCAGGCATTGTGCTGAAAACTGGGGGAGAAATATGGTCTCTGTTCTGGTGGAGTTTAAATTTGAATGAGATAGATAACATGTAAATAAGTGTAAATGCACAGTATGTCCAGGGTAGATGATTGGGAAATGCCTTCTGCAAAAGATAGGATTTGAGTTGAGTCTTGAAAAAATTCCAGGAAACTAAGAAGCCAAACATGGAGGAGAGCATTTTTGGCAGAGGATATAGCCAATACAAAGGCCCAAATCAGGAAATAGAATCAAGTGAAAGAACAGAAAGAAGGCTATATATATAGTTTGATCATAACAGACATGGAGGGGAATATAAGTGTATGAAGAGTGGAAAGATAGGGAGGGAACTTGTGAAGAGCTTTAAATGTCAGAAAATTTTCTTCCTGAAACTGAAGATAATAGGGAATTTATTGGTGGGGGTGGGGGCAGCTAGGTAGGGCAGTAGATAAAGTACCAGGTCAGGAGTCAGGAAGACTCATTTTCTTGAATTCAAATTTGGCCTCAGACATTTATTAGCTGATTCTGGGCAAGTCACTTAACTCTGCCTTTTTCCTTCATTGTAGAATGCAGTGGAGGAGGAAATGGCAAACCATTTCAGTAGCTTTGCAAAGAAAATCCAAATGGAGTCATGAAGGGCTGAACATCACTAAACTGAACAACAACAATGGAGTTTATGGAATACAGAGACAACACAATCAAACACAAGCTTTACCAAAAAACACTATGGATGTTAAGTGGGGAGGATGGATGGGAGAGAGAGAAACATGAAGGAGCAAAACCAAATAGAAAATTAGTGCAATAAGTCCAGATGAAAAGGGATAAAATCCTTTGGAGAGAGGAGACAAATGGAGAGAGGAGACAGACATGAAAGATGTTGCGAAAGTAAACATAGGATATTTAGACAACAGATTGGATATGTACAGTGGGTGTGAGAGGGCAGTTGAAGATGGCTCTGCAATTGTGAGCCTGAGTGACTGGGAGGATGGTAAGGCCTCTGCAGCAATTAGAAAATTTGGAAGAATGGAGGGTTTAAAAGGAAAGACAGTGATTTCCATTTTGTACTTGTTGAATTTGAGATGCCTGTGTGATACCCATTTCAAGGCAGTTGAGGACAGGTATCTGGAGAGCAGGAGAGAGAAACTAGGGCTAGATAAATGAATCTGGGAATTATGTGCATAGAGATGACAATTAAATACATGAGAGCTGATGAAATCATCAAGCAAAGTTGTAGAGAGAAGGAAGAGAAAACCCAAGATAGAGTCTTGGAGAAAATCCATGATTTATGGGCATGATGTGAATGAAGATCCAGTGAAGAATGAGGTAGCATTATAACATAGTCTTTCTGACTTCAAGTCCATTCCTCTATGCAGTAAGCTTTCTGTATATGAAAAGAAGCAAATTGAACCTAAAAGAATGTAAGGTTGGCGTTATTGTTTAGGTCAAACATTAAGAGGTTGACTACTGAGAAAAATCTGATTATGAATGATTAACCTGATTTGATTTGACAGTTTTTGATAACTAAAATAAGAGCATCCACATCAAATTAAATGAATGTCTATGTCTGCAGGTCAATAAGAAAACCAGTTTACATTCTCTGAGCATATAAGGGGCTGATGGCTTTGAGGGATTGTTAAAAACATATTAAATGATAGGGGAGATGCCAATCTGCTCTTAGCATTTTGCAATAAATAATTCAAATCTCAAAGAACCTTCACTCTCTTACTTAATATTCTGATTATAAAGAGCTTAAAATGTTTTATGTTTATAGCTTACAACTCAAAAACAAAAGCAACAATAACGACAATCCCACTATCCTATGATATGTCTGGGAAACCAAAGGCCTTTTAAGGTGAACTTAATCACTTATCATCACACAACAAAATAATAGTAGGGCAAACAAAACAAAACAAAACAAAATTCTCTTAACCAGTTGAAAATAACCTCAGAAAAAGGACAAGGAAAGAGGGTTTTATTTTTCTTGGATACATTTTCATCTAGTTGTTTTTCCTTTTTGTTGGAAAAAAAGAAGTACATTTACTCTCTGAAGATTCATTCTGAGCTGGACAGTAATGAGGAATAAACATAACTCTCCCCCCACCTTCCATCCCCAAACCCAACAAATCATCAGTAAATAGGCTTGATGTGGCTTCTGAAGAGAAAGTTCTAAAAATTTGAGAATAGGAAAATTCAAACCTGATGTTCTCTCTTTCCTTCCAATTTCTTCTCTGGCTGTTGTAATATTTCTCTTTTACTCCACATTTATGCCCAGGGTTTATTGAATTGTTGGCAAATTCATTTCTAGTTTTTTGAAGATTCACTGGCTATTCCCCCTGGGGTTAGAGATAGAATTGAAGCTGTGGTTCTATTAGTGGGTATCATTCTCAGATGAAGAAATTCTCTTTATATACACAAAAGATCAGCATCTTCTCTGAGACATAAAGTTTTAAAGCAGAGGTGTCAAAACTGGCAGGATCTGATCTTGGCTCAAACTAGTTGAATTGCTCAAACCAGATTAAAATATAATTGGGAAATATTTAGCAAAACAAATAAGAATATAATAAAACATAGTTTATGTTAACATGTTTTTCTCAACCAACGTGCAATTTGTAAGGGTCCTTATCTATGGATTAATGGACCTATTTCTATTTGAATCTCACCTCACCAGTCTTTGAGAAATACCTAGAACATAGTTTAATTGACTTGCCCAGAAAGGGTCCCACAGCCTAAATCCAGAGCTCTCCTGGCCTTGAAGTTGCTCTTTATCTACTAGACCATACTGTCTCCATGGGAATTATGAACAAAACTCAAATCTGAAATAAAATCTTATTGGTTTTTCTCGCTGGTAGAATGGTTTCAACAATTCAATTTAATAAGCATCAAGGGCCTGAGCTGCATAAAGCATTAAGCTAGGTACAGAGAATACCTAGGACAAAGTCTGCTCTCTTGTTGAGCTTATACTGTAGTAGGATGATTAGAAATCTACTTAAAGAACTAAAATTTAAAGTAGAAGGTAATAAATACAAAGAAACCCAGATAATGTGTTCTGAATAGTCTGATGAAGGACAGCTCATTTCCCATGGATGGAAAGCCTAGGGAAAGTGAGGCTCACTAGAATAAGTACCTTCCTACCTGCAAACCTCAGTTATTTCCTTACTCTGGGTGTGTAGTGAATGGATGTGGGCTCAATCCCAGATTGTTTTAGAATGCAGCACCTGTTTGTGTCTTTGGGAAAGATGCTGCTTCCAGAAGGACAGATGTTTGATTCCTTAGCAACTCCAAATTATTTTCTTGAGCTTGTGTTTTAAATTAATGCTTGAGCTTTCTTGAACTATGCCTTAAATTAATGTCTTTTTCTAGGTCTATAGAATTTTTCTTGCAATAAAAAGGGAAATGTTTAATCTCTCATGTCTCTATGAAGCCTAAAATTGCTGTCAAATAATACTTCAGAGTCTCTGTAATAAATCGATACCTATGGTAATAAAAATAAAAGAGTGAGCCTATATAAGAAGTTCATATATCCAAATAAGATTTTCTGAAGGATATTCTTTCACTATCCTTCAAGAGAGCTAGAAATAAGGAAAATGTCAAATTCTCAAAACTGTATCATGAGCTAGATGCCTTCATATGGCTAATTAACCTGGATGTAAGATGAACTCTGCATGTATATGTGTATGTGTGAAGAGCAAAAGTGACTTCCACTCTCCTATACATCAGGGGTATTTCACAAATTTTTATCCTTTCCTGAAGTTCTAGGGCAACAATTAGTAGGGAAGCAAGATGTTACCTTCACACCCCAAAGTGGAGAATTCTCTAAACTCTCTCCCTTCTCTTTTGTCCCAATCTGACTCATTATTCCCCCATCCCAGTACTCCAGGGGAAAATCTCTTAAACAAAGTAGTCATATTTCCATGTTTAATGTATGTATTGGGGAAACTAGATGGCCCAATCAGGAAGACTCATCTTCTTGAGTTAAAATTTGCCTTCAGGCACATATAATAGCTGTGTAAACCTGGGCAAGTCAATTAAAATTACTGAACAACAAAATGGTTCATGTCTAAAGTTTCCACTAAAAAGGATTGAAAAGGTATTCATTGAACAGCATAAATATTTCCTCTATTTTAAAGGAAATATTTAGGATCTCAAAGATGTTTAAGTGAGCATTAACAAATATTTATTTATTTTAATAGTATTTTATTTTAATCATATATAAAGATATTTTAAATTTTAAACTTAAATACAAAATGAACAAAGAAAAAAAGGGCTGTTACACAGTAGACTTTAAGAAAGGATTCAATGTAAAACCAATAAATTTCCATTTCAAGAAAACCTGTATAAAAATACTACACAATGTTTTCAAAATTGCCCAGCTATTTTCCTTTTTTTTTTTTTTTTAAACTTCTAAACATATCAATTTATTAAGTGATGTACTGGCTCACAAACACAAGAAGAGACATACATTTTTCTTGAATACAATGTATAGTATTTATTATAACAGTTTTCTTGAAATGGAAATTAAAAAAAATAACAGCTTGTTATTTTCAAAATATATGTAAAGGTACTTTTCAACATTCATCTTTGCAAAACCCTGTATTCCAAATTTTTTCTTTCTCCCTTTCCCTAACCCCCTCCTCTAGACAGTAAGCAATCAGTATATGTTTAACATGTAGAATTCAAAACATATTTCCACAATTATCATTATCATGCTGCACAAGAAAAATCAGATCAAAAAGGGGGAAAATGAGAAAGAAAACAAAAAGCAAACAGAAAAAGCTGAAAATACTATGTTGTGGTCTACACTCATTTCCCATAGTACTACTCTCTCTGGATGCAGATGGTTCTCTGCACAAGTTTATTGGAATTGGTCTGAATCATCTTATTTTTGAAGAGAGCCATGTCCATCAGAATTGATCATCATATAATCTTGTTGTTGCCATGTACAATGATCTCTTGGTTCTGCTCATTTCACTTAGCATCAGTTCATGCAAGTCTCTTCAGGCCATTCTGAAAGCATCTTGCTGGTCATTTCTTTCTTTCTTTCTTTCTTTCTTTCTTTCTTTCTTTCTTTCTTTCTTTCTTTCTTTCTTTCTTTCTTTCTTTCTTTCTTTCTTTCTTTCTTTAATAGCTTTTTATTTACAAGTTATATGCATGGGTAATTTTACAGCATTGACAATTGCCAAATCTTTTGTTCCAATTTTTCCCCTCCTTTCCCCCACCCCCTCCCCCAGATGGCAGGATGACCAGTAGATATTAAATATATTAAAGTATAATTAAATACAAAATAAGTATACATGACCAAACCATTATTTTGCTGTACAAAAAGAATCAGACTTTGAAATATTGTACAATTAACCTGTGAAGGAAATCCAAAATGCAGGTGGACAAAAATATAGGGACTGGGAATTCAGTGTAATGGTTCTTAGTCATCTCCCAGAGTTCTTTCGCTGGGTGTAGCTGGTTCAGTTAATTACTAATCTATGGAACTGATTTGATTCATCTCATTGATGATGGCCAGGTCCATCAGAATTGATCATCATATAGTATTGTTGTTGAAGTATATAATGATCTCCTGGCCCTGCTTGTTTCACTCAATTGCTGGTCATTTCTTATAGAACAATAATATTCCATAACCTTCATATACCATAACTTATTCAGCTCTTTTTCCAGTTGATGGACATACCCTCAGTTTCTAGTTTCTTGTCAAGACAAAATGGACTGCTATAAACAGTTTTGCACATATTGGTCCTTTTCCCTTTCTTGATCTCTTTGGGATACAGACCCAGTAGAGACACTGTTGGATCAAAGGGTATGCACAATTTGATAGCCCTTTGTGCATAGTTTCAAATTGCTATCCAGAATGGTTGAATCAGTTCACAACTCCACCAAGAATGTATTAGTGACCCAGTTTTCCCACATCCTCTCCAACATTTTTCATTATCTTTTCCTGTCATCTTAGCCAATCTGAGAGGTTTTTTAATGATACCTCACTAAGATTTGTCTTAATTCGCAATTCTCTAATTAATAGTAATTTAGAGCACTTTTTCATCTGACTAGAAATAGCTTTAATTTTATCTGAAAATTGTCTATTCATATCCTTTGATCATTTATCATTGGAGAATGGCTTGTATTCTTATAAATTTAAGTCAATATCTATATTTTAGAAATGAAACTGCCCAGCCTTTCCTTGGTTTCTTGTTGGATTTCTTTTGTTCTCTGCATTTTTAAAATTTTATTTTTCTCTCCCCCATCATCACCCTACAAGATTTCAATTAAATATGGATATGTGTATGTATGTATACCCACATACACATAGATATCTATGAATCTACATATCTACACACATATACGTAAAATTATTTGTAATTCCTCCTATCACCTCTTTTTCTGAAGGTGGATATCATC
Organism: Antechinus flavipes; assembly: GCF_016432865.1. NCBI lineage: Eukaryota > Metazoa > Chordata > Mammalia > Dasyuromorphia > Dasyuridae > Antechinus > Antechinus flavipes. The sequence goes on along the minus strand of NC_067398.1, from coordinate 127,202,225 downwards.
TTCCTCTTTCCATGTTTTTCTGAAGCAACCAACTCATCATTTTCTATATCATAGCAATAGTCCAACCCAATCATATTCTATCTGAGAGCTTGTACATGAAAGCTTTTTTTCCCAATTTTTTGCCTTCCTTTCCTTCTTGTCTACATAGGTTTTATTTATACAAGAAAATTTTAATTTAAAATAATTGAAATTATCTTTCTTTTACTTCAACAATGCTTGTACCTTATAATATACTGCTAAATTTATTTCCTTTACATCATTTTTTCTTGATTTCTTTGAATTTCTTTACCTGTTGTTTTTCTAAACAAACTTTTTTTTTCTTGTTTTTCTAATTCAGTAAAATAATATTTTAGTAATTTAATTGGGATAACATTGAATAAATAGGCTAGGTAAAATCATCATTAAAAATTGTATTGGCTTCACCTACCCATAAAAATAAATATTACTTCAATTACTTAGGTCTGAGTTTTTATGTATAAAACGTGTTTCATGTTTATGTTTTAAAATTCATTTTTACAAAATTTTGAATTCCAAATTTTTCTTCCCCCTCTTTCCTCCCTCAAAATGATAAGCAATTTGATATATATCCTATATGTACAATTATATAAAATATATTTTTTCCATATTAGTCTCAATTGTAAAACAATAAACAAACCAAAAGGAAAAAAATACATACAAATAAAGAAAGTAAAAATAGCATGTTTTCATCTGCATTCAGACTCCATCAGTTCTTTCTCTGGATGTGGATAGCATTTTTAATTATGAATCATTTGAAATTGTCTCGGATCAATGTATTTCTGAGAAGAGCTAAGTCATTCATTGTTGATCACCACTCAATGTCACTGCATTAACAAATATTTAAATTTCTTTTTTTTTCTTCCATCCCATCTTCCACCCTAGAGATGGTTACTCTAGACACAAATGGATATTATATAGATATAAAATTTTTCTATGCATACTTCTATCTTTTGTTCTTTCTCTGTATATAAATAATATCTTTCTTCATATGTCCTAAATGATTAATTTGGGAGTTTATAATAATCAAAATGACTTAGTTGCTCAATATTCTTCTTAAAACAATATTGTTGTCACTTAGTACTGTTAGTTCTGCTCATTTTGCTCTTCATTATTGTGTATACATTTTTTCAAATTTTTCTAAATCATTGAACTCACCATTTCTTATAGCCCAGTTATATTCCATCACAATCATATACAACAATTTGTTCAACCATTGCCCAATTGAAAGGCATCCCTGAAATTTCCAGTTCTTTGCTCACCACTTAGTTGCTATAAAAATTCTAGAGCATATACCTTCTTTTCCTTTTTTCCAAATTATTTTCAGAAATGGACCAACTGGTCAAAGAGCACCTAAGTAGTTTAATAACTCTTTGGATTGCTCTCCAAAATGGTTGAATCAGTCCAAAATTTCCCCAACAATCAATTAGTGTTTCAATTATTCCAGTGTCCAACAATATTTGTCACTTTCCCCTTCCATTATTTCAGCCAATCTGGTAGGTATAAAATGATATTTAAGGTTTTCTTAATTTGAATTTCTCCAATTGATAATGATTTAGAGCATTTTTTCATTAGTCTATATGTTATTTTTTCATTGGAAAACTGCCTGTTCATATTTTTTGACCATTTATCATTTGGGGAATAACCTGTATTCTTCTAGATTTGACAAAGTTCTTTATGTAGTTTAGATATGAGACTTTTATAAAAACAATAACCTAGCACCTTACCCTTCTGGGAGAAAACTTTGACAGTCTTTTGAGAAAGACAACTTTATAGGACTGCTAAACAGATTTTCAATATCTCCTCAATCTATTCTATCTGAGGAACTCACTAACTCTATATCATTTAGCTAGCTAGTGATGGAATCTTTAGTTCTTTTTGGAATTCACCTAGAGAGGAAGAATTCTTCCCCCAAAAATCTGTTGAAGAAATCACCTCTTGCCAAGGGACCAGACTCCAAACCAGGAACTCTTGAGTTCTAATCTCCATGTTAGAAATATTAATCTCTCAGAATCACTGTACAGTGCTTAGAAAAAGAAACCCAAATCAGAAGAGCAAGGTAGGAACTTGAGGCCCAGTGTCAGGCTCACATACTTGAATTCATATTCTTGTTCTCAAGCCATTGCTACTGAGAAGAGGGAAAGGAGAAAACTCTACTTGTATCCTCTACCTCTGTCTTGCTGAAAGTCCAAGAAAGAGCTGTATAAAGTATCTTTTTAAAAATCCAGAAGTCATTTCTCATCATTCTTTATAGAACACAGAATGAATTGTTTTAACTGGCTAATTCATCTTTTATTCAATCCACAGTTATGGGAAATACTGGTTATGTATTTCCTTTGACAAGAGGTATGTAACTAACTGGAAGAGACCAGAGCACAAATTTAATCTTGTGTATATGTTCTAGTTCACTATTTCAGATTGCCTCCCAGGATTACCTCAATTATATATGCATGTATTACATGTTAGATTTTCACCATTTTGCAGATTTTCACACAGATATTCATGTCTTTCTCTTTGCAGATATTGTTTTATCTGCTTGATATTTTCTAGCAAGTGATATAAATTCATTATTATTCACAAAAGAAGGATGATACTTATTTAAAAAAATATCATATAGCTAATAGCAAACACACCAGGGATGGTTCTCAAATTTTATATATATAAAGGAAAGGTTATGGCAGCCACAGACCAGAGATTATAAACTGAATTATGACAGTCATAATTTAGCTTGCCCTGTCATAGATCTTAATTCTAGAATGGCAATATATATTAGAATAACAGAGATCATTTCATTGTTGTGGATGGTATGGCTCATTAGAGAAGGAAGTTTTAGGAATGATGATCTCAAAAATGAATTCTTTTTATGTACTTTGTTGGTATATAATGAAATTCCATATCCTATGACTTGAAAGTCTGATTCTTATATGGGAGCTATTTATAGAGAAAACTAAAAAAAAAAAAAAGCCAGATTCAGCTATATCTAGGACTTGAGATTCAAGTCTGGTCAAGCCAACATGAGCCCAATAAATTATTGGGAAAGACCTTAGATAGAGTCCAATACATCTGCCAAGAACAGAGTAATATCTGCCACCAGGAAGCACATTTCTCACACAGGTTACTACAAGATGAGAAGTTTATCATTTATTTGTAGATATTGGGAAAGCACTGAAAGTTAGCAAATGTGTTAATGGAATTAGCAGAAGTTTTTTGTAACTTCAGGTTGGAAAACTTTTTAAAAATTATCATATCATGTGAAAAATCTGTGTGGTTCTAAAACCTAACAACTAGACTGAGAGCACTTTGGTTGTAGAAACAGAAGTGAATCTTCTGGGAGAAGGTTTGATTAAGAACAAGCTTTCCTGAAGGAGTTCTTTGTTAATTATAAAGTCTTGTGGCTCTTAGAGAAGCCTTGGGGCTGCTTTCAATCAAAACAAATTGTTGTGGGTGTGATAAAAAGCCAAATAGTGATTCACACCTCCCTCCTCCCAGTCATCCTTGCCTTCATAGCCTTGCCATTTCTTGGGGTTTACAAGATGGCTCCTCTTTTCTGACATGACAAGAGACATGAACATCTATGTGAAAAGCTGCAAAATGATGAAAATCTGACATGTAAGCCGGAGATAAATTAACATAAAATTACTTGAGCTTCAGTAAGTGAGGTCTTGTAGCCAGATTACCTTTCTTTTTCCCCCTCCAAAGATGGCATTATTTTCCTGAAGAAATAATTTCATGATAAACCAAATAGGGTTGGGCTTGATCAGTGCTTGGATGTAAAATGGAAGAATCAAGCCAGATGTGATAGGCAGGAAGCAGGTTTAGTGAATAAATATAAATTTATTTTTTTGTAATGAGTCTGTCCTAGTGTGTGGACCCAAAGGATATAGCAGAAACATTATTATGAAGAGTTCCCTAATTTCCATTTGTTGCCCTAAGACTCCACCATAAGTTGAAGGAGTTTACAAGCCCTCAGTCTTACTGCTAACATGATGTTCTATACACATCACACACATTTGACTGACACACTTTAAATCACATCAACAGGTCCATCCATGCATATAGGTCCATCCAATGTCAAGTCAGCTATTATTTCAGTGAGGAAGGTGGTTTGGGATCCCTTACAAGGAGCAGACATTTTTTTCTATGGCAGTATTTCTGGATGTCTGTCTTAAAGTAGAGATTTTTATCTTAGCAATATGCTTGTGGTATACTGTTACATCCAGCCAAGTGGAATATTCTTGGCGAATGGCCTTATTGTTCTTGCAGATTAAAACCAGATTAATCTGAACAATGGAAATGGAAGAACAACAACACTTTGTATTTTTATAATTCCTTTCTTCTGAAGGGTCCTTATACTTTCAGAGATATTATTTTTACTCATAACATCCCTGTAACATAGGTGGAGCAGGCTGCTGGAGAAAATGAAGAACAGAAAGAGGTGAGGGACCCATCCAAAGTCATGCAATCTTGCAGTAGCCCTGATGGAACAAGACCCCTATGTCCTTATTTTCTGTAATTCCTGTTAAAAGAAGGGCAAGTGTTTTCCCACAATTCAGTACCTTTGAGACTCAACTGTAGTTCAAAATCTTCCTAGGTCAAGAATAAACACAAGTCAAAACTTCCTGAAATCCACCCAGAAAGGCTGCTGGATTTTTTTTTTTCCTGTAATTTTATCTGAAGAAAAATTTTGAACCAGCCAGTATCTAAAATGGAAAAAAAAAACTCTAAAAAATAAAAATCTAGTTTGTGTTGTCCTTAATTTTTTTTTAATGGAGGATTTATTTTAGCTGCCAGTACTCATTAAACCTGGCTGGAGCATTTATCGCTGGAGCTCAATCTTGCAAATAGTTTTCGAAAAATCATTAGGCCACAAAACTTCGATTTGGCTTTACACAGTCTTCATTGGCTCACCCATCTTTGCTGTTGCCTCCCCATCTGTTCCTCCTGCTAGACTGAAGCAGCAGAGTTCTCACAGAAATCCAATATATATTCTGATTAAAATTAAACCATAAGAGAAGAGTAAAGAGAAGTAGAAAGCTTGATTTTTTTTTTTTTAATCCCTATAATGAAATGGAATCTGGCACCCTCATTTTATCTTCTGGTAAATCCTAAATTCACCTTTCACAGCTACTAATCCAAGATAAAATGTTAAGAGATTTAGCTACCAAACACTGTTGCCCTGGGACATGGATTTAACTCATTATCTCTCCTCTCTTCCCCTTTCTTACTGAGCTGGGAATCAGTAAATCCAGTAAGTGAAAGCACAATCTAAAGTGAATGAACTATAGGAAAATCTTAGAAAAAATATTATATACAATTGAGCTTCATTTAAAATGAATGCATTCCATTTTCTTCCATGCAATCCTTGTGACTTCCCTTTGAAATGAAGGCAATTCCACTGAGCCCTAAGTCTTTGGTTTATGATTCTTTTGCTGTTCCATTCTACTTCTTCCCTCTAATACTAATATACATAGTAAAGTAATTTTGGTTGCTTATGGGAACTATGGCAAATGAACTACGTTTATTACCTCTATCTGGCCCTTTCTGATGTTCTAACTTATCCCTGCCTTGATTTGGTTGGTAACCACTGTGGGAGATAAAAGGAATCCCTTCACCACATCATCACCCAGACACTTTTTGTAGCTTTGTTTGGCAGAATTCCCAGAATGATTTTATTTGTAAAGGACCCAGGCTAGTGATTTAAAGGCATTTTAGGAATCTAAAGAATTTTTAGGGAACAACTCAAATAAGATTTCAATCTGAAGGACCATGAATAGCAATTAGAAAAAAGAAAATCCTAAAATAGGCTTTAAAATCTTTAAGGGCTTTTCTCACTAGATAGATGACTAGATGTGGTTGTTCAGGGTTTGCCTCACAAAAGGGCAAAATATAGCTCTAGGAATAAGTTTCATCAAAATTGATAGTAAGCTGGTAACAGTAGAAAGCAATAGTTCCTCACAGCTTTGATACAACCGAATAATATAAGATAAGAGGAGACAGCAGCAGACTTTAGCAGGTCTACAACTCAGAAAATAATATAATGATATCATGGCAGGGCATTAGCATATCTGTAGCACTGGAGTTGTAACTTGCCCCCGTTCTACATGAAGCATATTCCATATGAATATTTTCTGGGCATATGTCCCTTACATGTAGGATACATATGTGGGAAATGTTAATTCCCACTTTCTAGGGTTTTACTGCCTGGAAATCTTTTCTTTTTTTCAAATAAAAAAAATTATTTTAAACTTAAATAGAAATTTAAAATTTAAATACAAAATATTAAAAAAGAAATGTAGCCCTTAAATCTCAAGATATCTGAGGTATCTGTTTGTCCCAAAAGAATATAAATTTTGATCCCCAATATCTTACAAGAGATCTTGGAGTTTAAGGACTACATTTCTTTCTTAAGGACTATACCTTAAACCCAAATCACTCTGCCTTTCATTGACTGGCCAATAATAAATTCTTGGACCCTGATTACTCAGAATGATTATAAATAACAATTATTTCTGTTTTGGCCAGAAACTTTGAGGATCTTTAACTCCCAGATTGATTTTTGCTTTTAACTAAATGAAATAGGACATTCTCTGCCTCATTTCTTACCTAGCTTTAGTCAAACTGAGATGTGAGAAAGATCTTAATTCAAAAAGGTCAAGGTCTCCTATTGCATTGTCTCCAGTCATCCTGATCTATATGTTGGCACTGGATCCTGATGGCTCTGCAGGAGAATGTGAGTCTGATCACTTTACACAGCCCTCCCTCACTTAAATCCAACTCATTTGCAAGACATGGCATCACGTTCCTAATGTCATTCTTGAAACTTTTTGAGAATGAAGGACAAACAACAACAAAAACATAGAATACAACATTGTCTTTATAGTGCCTGGTAGCTATCATGAGGAGGAAATGTGTTTTATTATCTGTTCTCTAAAACTTCATAGGATTTTTTCAATAATTGAAATTTCCATTTCATTATAGCAAACTTTTCATTTACATTGTTGTTGTAATTATTGTCCCAAGGTCTTTCTTGCTTGAGCATTATCTGTAATCCCTTTAGTTGCTACCTTAGGAACCTTGGTTCTCTTGATGTGCTCTTTGAGGGTCATTGCCATGGGTTATCTGAAGGATGTCCCTCACCTACCCACTTTGAATCTACTATTCCAAGACTCATGTCCTCACCCTGATATTTTCAGCTTTTATAACAAGCATCTTTGAATCTCATCATCCATCCATCCCTCCATCCATCATATTCCTGTTTGCTATGACTTCTCCATAAGTAATCTCTTCCTTCTTTGAACTCCCCAAAGACTTTTTTTCTACTACTTTGCACATTCACATCCTTCTTTGCATTATTTTTGTGTCTCTTATTTCCTCAACTGAAGTTCACACCTATAAGTTGGCAAGTATTTTTGAATGAAGGAAACCTGTCTTCAAAATGATACCACGTCAAGAATAATGAATATTGGCTTTCATACAATCTTGGCTTTAAGTAGCAGTCTTCATCACCTATAAGCTATGTGTCCATCAGTATCCATTAAATGCTATACCAATATCTCTTTGTGCTTTGGAGGGCAGCTTAAGTGTAATGGATAGAGATGCTGAACTCATAATCAAAATCACTTGGTCAGTGACCCTTATGGCTATAAATTCATAATCAGATCAATTAATCTTTCAGAGACAGTTTCTTCAATTGTAAAAAGGGAATAATAGTATTTATATTGGTCAACCTTTATTAAGTACCTTTTATTTGCCAGAGACAGTTAAATGGTTCAGGCGAATGCTCTGACCTGTTTTTCTTAAGTTAAATTTATGTGGAAATAGAAGTCTCCTTTCTTGTTTTAATTTTGACATGGAAAATATGCAAAGCATCTTGACATTACTTGTAATTCAAACAACATTGGTTGTCAAATTGACTTTATTATAGCATAGGTTTCATACAGAAATGTTGTTTGCCTTTTAATGCTAGGTTGAATTTATTTTTAAAAGTTTCTCAATTCTACAGCAAAAGCTGATTTCCAAAGCCATTTGGTGTTTGATCATAATGGTTGAAGGCAGTTCTCCTTGTTCAGAAAATGTTAAATCTCAGCCCAGAGCTAAAAAAATCACAATAAATTGCTTTTCTTCTTCTTTCCTTGATTGACAAATGATATGTATCAATGGTAATAAAAGTAAAATAAAATAAAATGTCATAGTACAGCAATACACATGGCATTAGAAATGCTATGGAGTTAAAACTTTGTAACTTTAATTTGTAGAGAAACAAGCAGCATTTTTAAAGTATCAAGAATACTTTTTTCAACTTTATATTTGTAGTATTAAAGCAGTAATAGACAATACAAAGTGATTAAGCATGTATTTATTCCAATAAACATTTATTTATGGACACCAATATTTGAAACTGACATAATTTCACATCATGAAATATTTTGATTATGATTTTTTTCCAAACATTTAAAAATGCCAAAATCATTTTCTTACAAAAATAAGTAATAGGCTTGCTTATTCCTAATCTACAGAGTGTAGAATACTACATGAAAGAGCCTCATCCTTATACTGTTTTTATCTCTTTCATCCTTCTAACTTGTTAAAGACTGAAGGTGGTATTTTCTTACATACAATTCATATATTGCCACAGCTATTAAATGTTCATCTATTTGGCATGATTTAGTTGAAGTCTTAAAGACAAGTCAAAATACAGAAAGATACTCCACCATCCTCTCTACATCATAGCAATCACTTTCATTTGAAAAAGAATTATGAATTAGTTGAAGGAATCATGAGGAATAGTTTTTGACATGGAAAACAGAGGGCTTAGGAGAATGTAACCATTGTTTTCAGATAATGGAAGAGATTTCATTTATCTTATTTTTATTTATCATATACACCTATAGAAGTCACAATTAGAGCCCTAATCCACTTTCTGTCTTCCATTGATCCAACTAAAGGAATATTTCCCTAATAGTTAGAGCTTCCCCCCAAAGTGAAATAGAGTTCCTCTGAAGAAATGATTTCCCCAACCTTAGAAATATTCAAACCAGGGATGACTGATCACCTGTCAGGGAGGCTAGCAGCAGAGATTTCTGTATCAGGTGTATAGGTGTCCAAAATGAGCCCCTAATACCTTTCCAATTAGAATATTCTGGGATTGTACTATATAGTCTAAAATTCTATCACAGTGTCTCAATTCAATAGCTACAGGTACCAGGGAAGAAAACAGAAAAGAGGGAAAATTTCTCAGTGGGGCCAGACTAATAATACAAAATAATTCCAGTGGAGTGCTTATTGATTTGGCCATCAGGACTCTCTCTAGAGACAATAAATAAAAAAATTGGATTATTTGCAATAGTTACTCAAAACAGCTAAATTCAACAGCTGGAAACTCTCAGGAATTGCCCTCCTCCACATTCATGTATTGGCTATCCATATGTTTATATTTGTGTTCATGGTATGTCCTGCCATGCATTTTTCATTCATTTGTCCTTGCTTCTCAAATAGTAATTGTAAGATTGTTGAGATAAGGACCATGTTTGCTGTTACAAATCCACCTGGTTTTAATTTACACTGTGAATAAAGACAGGTCTCCTGCAGCAGAAACACATTGAACCCTGGAGGACAAAATGTAGCTGTTTTCATCTATTGTTCAATTCCCATCAGGCAGCTACTTTTCAAGACAATGGAGAGATTTGTGACATTTGAGAGAGGCTTCCCTGAGAGAGGGTCCAGTTTAGCAGACAAATATTCTAGAAAATTAGAAGGAAACTCTTGCCCATTTAGAATAGGAGAAGGCAGAAATCATAGAGCCTCCCTTCATTCATAGAGTCTCCACTCACAGATCCTCAGAGAATTAGTACTTGATAACTAACACAGAGTTCAAATGAAATATTTGTAAAGTGTTTAGCACAGTTCTTGGTATACATTGGTGCCTTATAAATGATTATTCCCTTCCATTCCTTTCCCATTCCTAAACCCCTTCTGTTTCTTATGGCTTACTCTGACACTGTAAAATGTTATGATATGGAAATAAATAATCAAGATTAACTCAACCTTTAGTGGGGAGCACTATTATACTTGCTGGGCTAGTGAATGGCACGATGCTGAAACACTGATGGTCATAAAGGATTTGGCAAAAGTTAGAATGATCTATAAAAAGAGAATAGAATAAGGCAGTTTGGAAAAAATGGGGGCTACGAGAAGAGAAGATAGGACTATATTAAAGAATCTCAAGCACAGAGTTGAAAATGATAATGGAGAAACTAAAAGTTGTTAAGTGATTATGATATTACATTAAAAATACAGAGAGGGAATGGAGGGCAGGTTTGAGGGCAGAGAATTAGCTCATAGTTGCTGATGTTCCTTGTATTATTCTTAGAGATCAAGGATGTTTATTGCCACACTAATGCACATGGGAGTCAGAGTGCATTAGAGTATCTGAAAATGCTAGGTTGAAAGAACAGAGAGAATTGACACTATGAAGATTGTATTTTGATGTCATGAAATATGTAAATTTTGGTCTTAATAATTATTGTTTTAGTACTAGCTAATGCCTCAAGATATAAGATGTGATTCTAAAATAATGAGTCTGATTTTGTAAAACAGTTATATAAAACTTTTGTGTTCAAGTAAGTATTATCTTTAAAAAATAAAAAAATGAATAAACTAAAAACCCTCATTGTGTGCTTCCATGTAGAATGTGTTTGGACCTTCTTCAGGAACTGCTTTCCAAGTCAGTATACAAGGCATTCAAGTACACCAGCCTCATTACTTTAGAATTGCTCCTCCTACTTAATCCTAAACTGAATCCATCATATTGTCAATTTACCTATTTTGTCTTTGTCTCTGAATGACTTCTGGGTATTTTGGAAAATCAAATAATCCTTTTTCCTCCACATCACTGATGATATTTAAGAGAATGTGCCACAAGTTTTGAAAGTGTGAAGGTGATTTAAGAATTGTAGCATTATAGGAATAAAACAATTTTCTTTGTCGTTTAAAACAGACCTTGAAGAATTGTAGATGTACACTTGGGAGAGAGAAGAGTGCTCCATGATAATATATTAGTCACTTCATGAGGATTATATGTGCTGCAATGTAATATTTGTTGTTATATTGCTTCCACAGAGAGCTTCCTTTTAGAAATAGGGCACTTGGAACCAAAATCTGCCTTCTTGCCATTTTTTGAAACCTTGCAAAGCTAGCTTCATATGTTCTAGATTCTTCTTACTAAATGGTAAAAGCCATGTGAATTCTAGGACATGATTCTGAAGGAAAAAAGATGAAGGAATAATTAAAATTAGCAAGTTTAGTAACAATTTTCTCAGAGATATCAATAGTGATTCCATGTTTGTTTTGAATACTTTTTGAGAAGTTGTGGGCATTATTTAATCTACATTATTTTGGAAATGACTCCAGATATGTTCTACTTTTATTTGGTCTCTAATATCTCATTGCTCTAGAGGAAAAAGTGGAAATTTCACTAAAGAAGATGAAAATGCCAGGGATAGCTGAAACAAATATATATGAAGGTATCTATGCTGAAAATGATGCAATTTTAAGGGCATTGAGGAAACAATTCTCATGATACCTGTGGAAAGATGAAACATTGGAAGATACTCAATAATTAGGAAAAAATAATGAATAACAGTATTATCTAAAACATTGATCAAAAGAACATTAATAACTATTGGCACATGTGCTGATTTTGTCATCTTTACTAATCAAGCTTCTTATGAATTGGACCTCTCCAAAAATAGAACATGTGGTTTTAGGAATGAATAGATTTTCCTCTCCCTAAAAGTCTTCATGGGGACTTTGAACAGCCACTAGTTGAAAATATTTCAGGGGGAATTTTTGGTTCACTACTGTTTGGATTAAATGGACTTCAAAGTTCCTTCTGACTGAGATTTTGTGATTGCATGAGTTTGAGTCATGAAAAATTTCCAAGTTATTGAAGTTTTCCTAAAAGTATTCATATCAACTAGGGTGAAAATGAATGCCTCTGGGTTTCCAGGAGCCAATATCAATCAGGGAGCCTGAAAAGGAGCATAAATAAAGGAAAATTTTGTCAATTCAATTTTTAGACAGACATCTTTTCTATTTTTATCGTTAAACAGACTTCCATCCCATTTGACTCCACCTTAGCTCTCCTGGTTATTTGATCATAGGAAATTTACTAATTAGATATCTCTCTCTGGTGCATTAAATCCCCCTACTTTTTTTTTCCAACTAAGGCTAATCCAAGCAAAGTAAATAGTCTTTAAAACTAGTAACAACATTTGGTGTTTTTTGCTCCTTTCTTGGTGGATTGTACTCATGATTTCATTCCACCCCCCATCCCCATTGTCTTATGAGTGACATCTGTTCTATAATGGGAGTCAGATACTTGGAATACCCTTTTGTTATTAAATTGCTGGCAAAAGCTAACCTGGATTGATTTGAATGAATGAAAACCATTTGGTCAGATTAATTCAAAGATGAGGTGAAATGGTTGACTGAAATGTAAAATTTTGAGATAAAGCAAAGTTTAACTGATTCCATTGTTTTCACTATCAGTGATTGCTTACTGATGAAGATGTTGTTTGTAGTCAATTGATCCTGAGCAATTGTTACATTGTTCAATGAATTACAAATTCATTGAGAATATATTGATATTGCTGCATGTTTCATGTATCTTTATGTAACATCTGAAGCCCTTTCTCAAGTAGACACCTAGGAAAGCTACTTATATATTTAAAAATAGTGTTTTGTGGTTCAGCTTTCACTTGTTTCCTTTTATCAGGTAGCCAAAGGATACACTAGTTAAACAAATACATTTAATCCACCAGCATAGAAAATAAATTGACTAAAAAAATCCATTTATGACATGTGGGGACACTCTACTTCAGGTGATCCCTGAATTTTGAAGGAAGGAATCCTTGTATAGAACACAGGTGTAGGAACATGTATTTAATGCATGAGTGTAGGGAAGATATGGGACAAGGGATGATGTATGAAGTGGTATAAGTCAGAAACTTAAGTACTTATAGCATACATGTAAGGATACATGTGGCCAGGGAGCATGTATGGACAAGATAATTCATACATACAGTTCTGTAGAATTCTTATTGTTGTATTTATACTGAATATAGCTTGTTTTTACATAGATTGGGAGCTCATTGAGAGCAGAACCTGTCTTCTCCCTTTCTGTGTATCCCCAGTAATCACCAGAGTTCTAGGGGGATGGAACTCTATGATCCTCTTCTCTTGATATGGCACCTTTCTTTTTGGTGAGGGTGTTGTCTCAGTGAACCCCTTGTTGTCTCTACTTGTTTCTTAGACACTAAGATTTTCTCTGGCTTCATCTTCTCCTCAGAGTCATATGCTGGGCTTTTTAAAAAAAATAACTTTTTATTGATAGAACCCATGCCAGGGTAATTTTTTACAGCATTATCCCTTGCATTCACTTCTGTTCCGATTTTCCTCTCCCTCCCTCCACCCCTTCCCCCAGATGGCAAGCAGTCCTTTACATGTTAAATAGGTTACATTATATCCTAGATACAATATATGTGTGCAGAACCAAACAGTTTTCTTGTTGCACAGGGAGAATTGAATTCAGAAGGTATAAATAACCCGGGAAAAAAAACAAAAATGCAAGCAGTTTATATTCATTTCCCAGTGTTCTTTCTTTGGGTGTAGCTGCTTCTGTCTATCTTTGATCAATTGAAACTGAATTAGCTCTCTTTATCAAAGAGATCCACTTCCATCAGAATACATCCTCAAACAGTATCATTGTTGAGGTATATAATGATCTCCTGGTTCTGCTCATTTCACTTAGCATCAGTTCATGTAAGTCTCGCCAGTCCTCTCTGTATTCATCCTGCTGGTCATTCCTTACAGAACAATAATATTCCATAACATTCATATACCACAATTTACTCAACCATTCTCCAATTGATGGGCATCCTTTCATTTTCCCTGCTGGGCTTTTGTCTATGGTCCACACAGGTGTGTTGATTAGAAATTCTCTCCCAGACAATAGCAGGCTAACAGTTCTTTAGTCCATAGCTGAAGGTCAAAGCCAGTGTCCCTGGCTTAAGGCAACTGACAAAATCCTGTAAGATTTCTTCAAGACTTACTTCAGCTCTGGCTTTTGATGGACAATGTCTGGTGCTGACAGGAAGTCTAATGGTCTCTGGATTATGTCTAATTTAAGATTAGAAAGTTTCTTGTAAAGCCATTGTTAGTTATAATGCTGAATCCTATCTCATCCAAACCAATGCCAAGGAGTTCTCCAAAAAACAAAACCAAATAAAACAAAGAAACATTAAGAAAACAAAACAAAACATCAAAGGAGTTTTGTGCAAACTAGGGTCATGGCTAACAAAGTTGACACTGTTCCATGAAAATGAAGTTGAGCAAAAACAAAAGTTAGCTGAGAAAGGCAAGGTCATTGCCCTCCATCCTTCTGATCCATATTCCTGCCTCTATTTAGAACTGGTGACAACATATTTGCTCCTTTCCTGTGATTGCACTCATGGTTTCATTCCCCGCCCCCCCTCAACCATATTGTCTTATGGGTGACATCTAGGCTATAATGGGACTCAGGTACTTGGGATACCCTTTTGATTTCACAACCACCACCACAATCACCACCACCATTACCACTACCACATGGTTCAGTGTGGGATTCTGAATCTTTTTGTATGTGATATGGATTCCTTTAGTGAAGTTTGGTGAAATTTATGGTTCCTTTCTCCAAATAATATTTTTGATGCATGTAATAAAATATATATCATTGCAAAAGAAAAAATTACATTGAAATGGAATTATAAACATATTTAAAAAGAAAAAAAATTAGTTCACAGATAAGGAAGAATCCCAGAGTGACTCTGAGGTGAGAAGATCCCGAAATCCAGGTTTTTCTCTTTAGTATTGATTTGTCCTTGAGCAATTATGCCTCTCTGGGTCTCAGATTTCTCACTTGTAATATAATGGATTAGACTTGCTGGTCTCATGTATCTTCCAGCTTTAAATTCATGCTCCTATGATTCTTGTTGCCTCCAGCCATGTATAAGAAAAAGACAAGGAAAAGTTACACTGACCACTAACTTTTGTGCTGCATTGTGTACTTCCAACATCAATAAACAATTTTGAATGTTCATGCCAAAGATGCTCTCTTCACGATGGTTGAGATGGCAAATCACTGTGCTTCTCCAAAGCCTGCCTAATATCAGTTGTCACTTATTGTAAGAACAGTGTTTTTACATCTAGGGAAATAAAATTACCCCAGAAAAGTATGTATCCTCCCAGAATAACTGGATCAGAAGCTTAGAGATATTTGTGATGAATGTTAAAAAAGAAAAAAGACAAGGAAACAAGAAATTCAGAAGATAGCTGAGAATATGGTGAGAAATCTTCACAGGAAGGTGGGTGGCTTTGCCTACTTCCCAGGGTTATCCTGGGCAATAAGAGAATAACTACAATTTCTGATCTTTAAACCAAGAGTAACATTTTGTTTGTGTCTGAGTAAGACATTCTCAATCATTGAAAATAAAAGGTAAAATGAATCTTTCTGCTTTTGTCTTTCCCTTCCCCCACCAAAAGTATTTTAACTTCTGGGTTCTTAGCCAATATAACTAAGCAAGGAGCATGCTGTGTTGTTTCAGGCTCATCATTAGAGAACCCAACAAGAAAATTGGGCCAAAAGACCCAATTTAGGCCAAAAGGACTACTTTGTAAAATCCCAGTAAAGTCAGGCTAATTTAATTTTTGATAGTTTGACTGAAATGTATAATCCGTTTCAAGCTGTCACTCTTTAATCTTTCTCATTTTCATTGTCTATTAAAAGATGGATGATGGTGCTATATCCTTGATTTAATCAGCTGAACTGAACATGTGAGCCTTAATAGAGCTAATATGGAAAAGGCTGCCAGGCAAATGCAATTCTCTAGGATACAAAAGGACAAGTGGATTAAGAATGTCAATGGTCTGCTTCATGGCTACTTTATTGCAACTGTCCCTGATAGAAATAAATGTGTTGTTTTTGTTGATGTGTGCTATCCATATGGCTAATGAGCCTCTTAAAATGAAGGCAACTTAATTTTTACACTCAAAGCATTTAAAGCTGGGTAAACTTTTCTAGTTTAAAATCCTTTTTGCAAATAAAGAAACTGAGATCCAGAGAGATGAATTGGCCTGATCTTAGGTGAGACAAGCTAATTATTTTTAATATTTTTAAATCCTTTGATTTCAAATAAAATTTCAAATCAAATCAAATTGCTTTCCATGAAACTATGTGTTCTCATAAACATAGGCATTTTTGTTGAGAACAATTTGCCATCTAATCAAATATCAGTAAAAAATGCTTAACGAATCAGAAGGAATACCTTCACCTGAATGGCCAGTATTTAAGAAGACTGTATGACATTTTCCCAATATTTTCAGTTTTTTGTTTTTGTTTTTCCTTATCTGTAAGCCCTGGCACTTGTGGCTTTTCCTTTGGAAGAGTGTTGGGTTTCAGTGATTAAATAACAGGATGTCAAAGCTATATAAAACATATTAGTCTACATTCTTGTAGTATAGGTAAATAAAATGAGGCTCAGAGAGAGAATTTATTTATTTGGAGAGGTATTTGATGTATACTGAGCAAGATGTGTTGAGATTTCCTTATCAAACATAAAGGCATCAAGTCTCAGATTAGAAGAAAAATTTCCCATACCTGAAATGCTCTTCATCCTTATCATTCCTTTTAGAATCCTCTTATACTTCCTTTCTGAGCTCAGCTTAAGTGCCACCTTTTACAGGAGATCTTTCCTCATTCCTGTATTTGTTAGTGTTTCCTCCTTTCAATTGCTTTTTTTTTTTTCTTCCATTTGTTTTGTATATGTAGGAGATCCAAAAGACAAAGTAATTTGAAGCTATTGAAAATTAAAGCTATACTAAGACATTCAGAACAGTTTTTTATATTTATCTATCTGTACATATGTTTCTCTCTGCTATACTGCTGAAGGAATGGGTCTATTTTATCTTTGAATTCCCACTGCCTAGCAGAGTACTTGACACAAAGATATTTCATAAATGTTCACTGATGTTTTATTGTTACATATTAAGGAACTGAGGCCCTGAGGAATAAATTTGCTTGATGAAGTTTACATGGAAAAGAAGTGGTAGAGTAAAGATTCAAACTCAGACCAATTGATTCTTAAAATAGCATCTAGATTACAGTTAACTTTTCTTAGACATCATCTTAACTTGGATTTTAGGACACATTATCACTTAGTTACTAAGAGTGTATGTGTGTGTGTGTGTGTTTGTGTGTTTGTGAGAGAGACAGACATAGAGAGACACAGAGACACAGAGAGTCAGAGAGAGAGAGAGAGAGAGAGAGAGAGAGAGAGAGAGAGAGAGAGAGAGAGAGAGAGACAGAGAGAGAGACAGAGAGAGAGACTGTTGTCAAGATTCTATTTATTTCATAATCAGGGCTATTTCCACTTTTCTGTATGCCTGAGGATGGATGTCAGCTTGTTTTTCCCAAGACCAGAGTAAACAACAAAGTTACTACTTTGTGTCCTCATGGAATCCCTGAGAGGTAAGGTATCACACTGGACTTGGAATGAGGAATACCTGAGTTTGAAACTTTCCTCAGGTACCAAGTAGCTGTATGATTCTGAGTAAGTCATTTAACTTCTATTCCTCAGTTTTCTCCTCTTTAAAATAGCTATAATAATAGCATCTACGTTTAAGGATACTAAGGATTAAATTAAATAATATATGAAAAAGGACTTTGCAAATCTTAAAGTGTTAGCTATATGTTCGTTTTCATTATTAATAATTTCTCACCATCTACTATTACCTTTTCTCCTCCTTCCTACAATTTGGCTTCCATACTCACCATATTGAGTCTACTCATTCAAAAGTCTTCAGGGAAAGATCATTATATATGGCAACAACAAGACTATATGATGATCAATTCTGATGGATGTGGCTCTCTTCAAAAATGAGATGATTCAAACCATCAAATTATTCTAATTGTTCAGTGATGAAGAGAGCCATCTACATCCAGAGAGAGGACTGGTGGGAGCTGAGTGTGGACCACAACATTGCATTCTCACTCTTTCTGTTATTGTTTGCTTGAATTTTTGTTTCCCTTCTCAGCTTTTTGCTTTTCTTCCTAGATCTGATTTTTCTTGTGCAGCAAGATAACTGTATGGATATGTATACATATATTGGATTTAATATATTTAACATGTATTGGACTACCTGCCATCTAGGGGAGGGAGTGGGGGAAAAGGAGGGAAAATTTGGAACAGAAGGTTTTGCAAAGGTCAATGTTGAAAAAATTACTCATGCCTATGTTTTGTAAATAAGATATGATAATAATAAAAATTAAAAACCAACCCCCCCAAAAAAACCCAAAAATCTTCAGGGGCCTCCCAATAATTAAATCCAATGTCACCATGTTCTTTGAACTTATTTCCTTAACCTCCCATTTGTACTGTCAGGTTGGGTTCCTAGAGAGAGACTACTTCTTTTTTAGAATCCTAGAGGGCCTTGAGGGGTTGGGATGCTATTATAGATTCTTTACCTCATGAGCCCCCTACTTGTGTGATTCCACTCTCATGATTATTAAGAGATATCAATTAATCAGCTAGACAATTAGCAAGGAAATAACTACTTACTAAGATAGAACATAATAAAAATAGGTTACAAAATATCTTCCTACTCCAACCAAATGTACAGATGATTATTCTGTCATCAGTATAATCAGACTCCTGGAGAAAGTGCACTCAAATATATAAGGCAAAGGATAATTAAAAAATCCTGGAAATACTTTTGTTGGGATCCTCAAGATATTCCCTATGTAGAGTAGAGAAACTCTTTTCAACGTGTCTGTTTTTTCCCTCTCCTTCAGATGTAGTCACTGCCACCAGTCAATATAGTTCCATGGGCATTGCTAAGATTCTAATGAGAAGTCCAATTTTCTGATCCTCTGGAGTTCATGAGGTCCTCTTCTGATTAAAGTAGTGGTAGGGAGGAGATGCTGAGGAACTTCTCCTCCTTAAAGTATTCCCTCTCAGGAGTTTGTTAGAAACTCTCTCCTAGCTACCTACTGCAACTTCTTGGCTTCTGAATTAATTTACTAATTTATACAAACCCCACAATATATAAACAAGTTTTTTCAGTGAATCCAAATATGTCTATAGCATTTACATTTTATCCAATAGATTTAAAGAACTTTTAGCACCGAGTCTAAAGCTTTTAATTAAGGGCATTAGACTAACTGCTAAAAGAGCCTTCAAGAGAAATAAATGTGCCTTATTCACACCTAGTTTGTACTTCTGCCTGATTCACTGATTGGTTGGTGGAAATTTTCTCATCTAATAAAGAAATTTTGTAGATTTATCTATCCATTGATGGATTCAATGAACCATTTCTCTCATGTTTTATTTAGGTTATTTATTTTCTTTCTTGACTTCTTTGTACCAATTAACCCTGCTGACCAATACTGGATGTTGTTTCTTTGTTTTATTTCAGATACAGCATTATTTTCTAGTTTTTTTTTTTTTTACTTTGCACCCCACCCCTTAAGGGGGTTAAGTTCTTTAGAATTCTAGCTTTAGGAATCCTCTCTCTCTCTCTCTCTCTGTCTCTCTCTCTCTCTCTCTCTCTCTCTCTCTCTCTCTCTCTTTCTCTTTCTCTGTCTCTCATTCTCTCTTTCTCTATTCTGTCTGTCTCTGCCTCTCCTTCCTTCTCTCTCTCTGTCTCTCTTTGTCTCTCTGTATATCTGTCCGTAGGGTTTTTCTGGCAAATTTATTTGAGTAATTTGCCATTTCTCCAATGTATCACCTTTTGTATTAGGCATAGGGGATGTAATTTTTTTAAGAGAAATAATTCTTAATCTCAAGGAACTGACAATATATCAGCTAGAAGATGGGGACCAAATATGATGACAGGCTAGTGATTATATCATATGAGGAACAGGTAAAAGAACTATTGGCAAGTTTCCTGGAGAAAAAAAATCTGATGGGAATCTATTATAGCTATCTTCTGATATTTAAGGACTGTCATGTAAAAAAATGATTAGACTTTCTACTTATGACAACCTAAATGTTAAATGGACATGGAGACCAGCTACTTTTGTGGATGGTCATTCACTTGAAGTATTCAAACAAATTTTGGATGACTAATTGTTAATTATTCTTAGATAGTCATGGATCAAACTAGATGACTTATGAAGTTATTTTTAGCTTTGTGAAATTTTATGATTCTATGGCCTACTTCTAAGATTCCTGTGAATCAGTAAACTAACACACATTTGAAAATGCAAAGAGTAAGAATAATACTAATGTAGGATGTACCACTTAAACTAAACTTTGAAGAGAGCTAGGAGAGGAGGAAAGCATAGCACAAGCATGGGGACAGCTTATGCAAAGGCACAGATGGAAGGGAAAACATTATATAGGAAGAACAGCAACTAAGGCAGTTGGGGTGGGAAGCTGCATAAAGAGAAATCACATGTAATTAGCCTGAAAAGGTAGAATGGATCCAGATTCAAAGGCTTTAAATGCCTAATCCTAGAAGTCCTAAGAAAGTATCTTAATTAATGGGTATGCCAGGAAATGTTTTCCAATTATATCTGAAACACTTTGAAGTTTAATCTCAATTATTAATATTTTCCCTATAGTTTTCTTAAGTTTAGACAATCAACAAAAGAATAAACTAAGCCCTGATTCTTAGTGTTCAGTGATTTTTGAGGTATAAATGCTCATGCTGAAAATTTAATAATCAGCTCTGTTGTCCAGTTCAAACTGGCTCCAACATATCCCTAGCCTCTCAGTTGAGCTTACGCAGCATTCTTCTACTGACTTTTTGGTTACAAATACCCAAGGTGCTATGTGAAAAATAATGGTAAAAATTAAGAAAGTATCCCTAAAGGAAGACAAGAGATTCAATGATTTAGTCAATTAAGTTGCTTTTGTAACAATGGTCTGGCTAATAAGAACCTAATCCTTGGATCTACTCCCCATGTACAGTTATATGAGTGTACTTTAGTGCATATATAATGGAAGACTCTACACTTCATAGTATGTGCAGATTTTCTGTAATTGTTTCCTACTGTTTAGGGATGAGGAGTTGGATTATCTGCAGATCCATAAATATCCACATACAGTACAGGAATATCCACCAAATATTCACCTACAGTACTATACTAGATAAAGCATGCTGGGCCAGCACCTAACAGTTGGGCTTTTATTGGATAGTTAATCCTTCTCCTATTTTAATTTACTTCAATCAATAGATGCATTCTTACTTATTTCACTCAATTTACTTGATCATTCAGTTACTTAATAATTAGGAGGAAAGTCCCTTTTCTGATGCCCACATACACAATGGAAATTACCTAAATTTCATGAAAGATGCAGCAGGGAATTCTCAATCCTGCATCTCATTCAAACTAATCCCAAGTAATCTTAACATCCTTAGAATAATAAAAACAATGGTAAATATATATTCAATCATGTAAACTTTATAGTATATTCTTTTTCCCTTTTTTAACCCCTTCCCATGAAATGGCTACCATTAAACACAAATATATGTGTGTGTGTGTGTGTGTGTGTGTATTATATATACATATATATAGTGAAATTATCCTATGCATATTTCTATTTATTAGTTCTTTCTCTGTGTTCAGATGATGTCTTCCTTCATATGCCCTTTGTAATTAATTTTAGTGTTTATAATAGTAAAAAATGATTTAGTCATTTACAGTTGTTCTTAAAACAATATTGCTGTTACTGTATGAGACATTCTCTTGGGTCTACTCATTTCACTACACTATTTTGTGCAAGTCTCTCCATGGTTTTCTAAGATCATCAAGCTCATCATTTCATACAGCACAATCATTTTCCAGCACAATTATTTCTTCAAGTTGTTAAGTCATTTCTCAATTGACAAGGATCTTCACAATTTCCAGTTCTTTCCTACCACAAAGAAAACTGCTATAAATATTTTAGAAATGTAGATTTTTTCCTTTTTCCATAATCATATTTTGAAATACATATAATAGTAGTATTTCTGGGTCAAAGAATATAGTCAGTTTAATAACTCTTTGGGCATAATTTCAGATTGCTTCTAAAACTATTGGATCAGTTCACAATTCTACTAACAATGAATTAGTGTCCCTCCTTTTCCACATGCCCTCCAACATTTGGCATTTTCTTCTTCAATTACTTTAGACAATCTGGTAGCTGTAAAGTGATATCTCAAAGCTTTTAAAATTTGTATTTCTCTAATAAATAATGATTTAGACCATTTTTCATATATTTATAAATTGTTTTCATTTCTTTATCAGAAAAAGACATGTTTATATCCTTTGGTTATTTTTCAATTCAGTAATGACATGTTATTATGGATTTGACAAAATTCTTCATATGTTTAAGATATTAGATGTTTATCTGAGAAACTGTCTATAAAAACATTTTCCTCAATTTTCTTTCTGATTTTGGTTACATTTTTTAAATTTGTACAACCCCTTTTTAATTTAATATAATAAAAATCTCACCCATTTTACTCATTTTGCTATCTCTTTTATTCATAAATTATTCACCTGTCCATAAGTCTGAGAAGTAATATGTTTCATGTTCTTCAAATTTTCTTGTAAAGTCTCTTTTTCTATCTAGGTTACGTATCCACATTGACTTATCCTGGTAAATGATGTAGATATTAGTCTATGCCCATTTTCTGCCATACTGATGTCTAGTTTTGCCAACAATTTTATCAAATACTGAATTCTTATCCCCAAATCTTAAGTCCTTACGCTTGTCAAATACAAAGCTACATAATATCAACTGCTAGCCTGTTTTTAAGGGAACTGCTATCAATCAGCTTTTAGGTGACACAAATGGTAGTGAAGATTGTTTGTGCCATCAAAAAATTAGATTGATACCATGTATAGACTGACAAATACATCAATGGTAGCTATATCTTCCAGAAATGACACCAAAAAATAAGGGATTGGAATGGTAAAATGAGAAGCATCTTCTTCTTCTTCTTCTTCTTCTTCTTCTTCTTCTTCTTCTTCTTCTTCTTCTTCTTCTTCTTCTTCTTCTTCTTCTTCTTCTTCTTCTTCTTCTTCTCTTTTCTCCTCTTCCCCCCTCCTCCTTTTCTCCTTCTCCTCCATTTCTCCGTCTCCTTCTCCTCCTTTTCTTCTCCTCCTTTTCCTTCTCTTCCTTTTCTTCCTCCTTCTCCTTTCTGCTCCTTTTCGTCCTCCTTCTCCTCCTTCTCCTCCTCTTCCTCTTTCTCTTTTCTCCTCCTCCTTCTCCTCCTTTTTTCCTCCTTCTCCTGCTCTATCTTATCCTTCTTCTCCTTTTCTTTCTTCTTCTTCCTCTTCTTTTTAGTTAATAGTATTTTATTTTTTCAAATACATGCAAAGATAGTTTTCAACATTCATCTTTTCAAAGCCTTGTGTTCCAATTTCTTCTCCCTTCCCCCTCCCCTAGAAAGCAAGCAGTCTGATATAGGTTAAATATGTGCAATTTTTCTAAACATATTTCCATACTCAACATGCTGTGCAAGAAAAAGCAGATCAAAAGGGAAAAACACAAGAAAGAAAAAAAACACAATTAAATAAACAACAACAAAGGTGAAAGTACTATGTGTTGATCTGCATTCAATCTCCATAGTTCTCTCTGGACATGGATTGCTTCCTTCATCACAAGTCCGTTGGAATTGCCTCGAATCACTTTGTTGAAAAGAGCCAAGTCCATCATAGTTGGTAATCATATACTCTTGTTGTTGCTGTGTACAATGTTCTCTTGATTCTGCTTACTTCACTTAGCATCAGTTCATGTAAATTTTTCCAGGCGTTTTTGAAATCAGGCTACTCATTATTTCTAATAGAACAATAATATTCGATTACATTCATATATCATAATTTATTTAGCCATTTTTCAACTGATGAGCATCCACTTGATTTCCTATTCCTTGCCACTACAAAAAGGGCTGCTACAAATATTTTTGCATAGGTGAGTCTTTTTCCCTTTTAATGATCTCTCTGGGATACAGAATCCATAATAACACTGCCAGCTCAAAGGTTATGCACAATTTGATAGCCCTTTGGGCATAATTCCAAATTGCTCTCCAGAATGGCTGTATCATTTCACAATTCTATCAACAATGTATTAGTGTCCAGTTTTCCCACATCCCTTTCAACATTTATCATTATCTTTTCCTGTCATCTTTGCCCATCTGAGATGTATAAAGTGGTACCTCAGAGTTGCCTTAATGTTCATTTCTCTAATTAATAGTGATTTAGAGCATTTTTTCATATAATTACAAATGGCTTTAATTTCTTTGTCTAAAAATTGTCTGAGATCAATAGTTTTTTTTTTTTTTTGCAAAATCTAGGTTTAATTTGAAGAATGTAGGAAAAACTATCAAACTATATAAATTTGGCCTAAAAACATTCCTTATGACTGTGAAGTAGAAGTGATGAGTAGATTTAAAGGATTAGGTCTGATAGATGAGTACCTGAAGAACTATGGGCAGAAGTTTTCAATATTGTATAGGAGGAAGCAACAAGAAACTTTTTCCAAAGAAAAAGAAGAAAGCAAAATGGTTATCCCACAAGGTCTTGAAAATAGGTGAGGAAAAAAGAAATAAAAAAGAAAGGAGAAAAGGAAAGCTACAATCAAGTAGTTGTTGAATTCTAGAGAATATTAAGGAAAAATAAGGTTTTCTTAAGTCAGCAATGCAAAAGAAATAGAAATAGAAATAGAAGAAAACAGTAGAGTTGGAAAAACAAGAGATGCCTTCATCAAAATTGGGGATGTTAAGAAAATGTTTAATGCAAAATGAACATTATAAAATACAAAAATTGTAGGGACTTAAAACTAGAGGAGATCAAAAGAGGTGGCAAAACTGCATAGAAAAACTAATCACACAAAAATCTTGACAACACCTATAACCATGATGGTGTGTGGTTACTGATCTAGAACCAGACGTCATGGAAAATAAAGTCAAATGGGCCTCAGGAAGTATTGTTAACAATGAGATTAGAGGATGTTATAGAATTCCAGTTGAGCTATTTAAAACCCAAAAGATGATGTTGCTAAAATACTATATACTCAGTATGCTGGCAAATTTGGAAAACTCAGCATTTGCCTTTGGATTAGAAAAAAATATCAGTTTTTCCTCAGTCTTAAAGAGAAGTAATGAAAAAGAAGATTCAAAATACTGAATGATAGTGTTTAATAAAGTTATGCTTAATATTTTGCAAGCTAGGGTTCACCAATATGTAAATTGAGAATTATTACAAGAGTAGTCTGTTTTCAAAGAGTTAGAGGAACTAGAGACCAAATTTCCAACATTTGCTGATTATGGAAAAAGCAAAGGCATTCCAGGAAAAAAAAAACTACTTTTGCTTTATTGATTACATTAAAGTCTTTGACTGTAAATCACAACAAAATGTACCACATCTTCAAAAAAATATGAGTACCAGATCATTTCCTTGTCTTCTGAGGAGTTATTGCCTTCTTTATTTATTTTTTTAACTTATATGCAGAGTACATCATGTGAAATGCCAGAGTGGAGGAAACAAAAGTTGGATGGAAGAAAGTGAAGAATTAAGAAGCCTTTTTATGAGACTGAAAAAGGAGAGTATAAAAGTTGGCCTAAAACTTAACATTATAAATAACAACAAAAAAGATCTTAGCAATTGGTCCCATCACTTTCTGACCAATAAAAAGAAAAGAAATGGGAGCAGAGTAGGATTTTATATTCCTGAGCTAAATGATCACTGCAGATGGTAACTATAAACATGGAATTAAAAGAAACCTGCTCCTTGAAAGGAGAGCTATGGCAAACATGGACAGCATACTAAAAAGCAGAGACATCACCTTTCAGACAAAGATATAGATAGTCAAAGCAATGTTTTTTTTTTTTTTTTTTTCAGTAGCAATGTACAGCTGTATGAACTGGACTATAAGGAAAGCTGAGCACTTACAGAATCAATTCTTTTGAATTATGGTGCTAGAGAAGACTTTTGGCAGTACCTTGAACAGCATTTGGTCACATCAGTCAACACTTAAAGACATTAATTCAGACTATTCACTGGAAGGTGAACTGAAGCTGATTAAACTCTTATTGCCCCAGATAACTCTAAGACTGTTGGTAGTGAGCAATTGCTAATTCTAATAAGATTCTTGGGGCATGATGCATGTCAAAGAAATCATATCTCTGATACAAAAAAGTAAAACAAAACAAAATAAAAACCTAAACTAAAGGATGCTTGAAAAGACTAGAAACAAGGTGCATAAATTGAGAAATGCCTGAACAAATTGTGATTTATGAACATTATGAAGTATTGTGCTATAAGAAATAAGTATGAAAAATTCAGACAAACATGGGAAGACAAGTGACTTGATGAAGAATGAAGTTAAAAGAATTAGAAAAAAACCCAATATCCTCCTATGACTGCAATAATAGAAATGAAAATAATGATAATAGTCATTATAACTAATATTTATATAACATTGTTACATAGACATTATGTGCAATGCTTTACAATTATCTCATTTAATCCTCAAAATAGTCTTGGGAGGTAGGCACTATTAATATTTTCATTTTACTAAGCTAAACAGATTAAATGACTTGCCTAGCATCATATAGGATGTATCTGAAGCCAAGTTTGAACTCGGCTATTCCTGATTCCATGCTATGTAGGATATCTGCTGGACCACCTAGATGAAAAAAACAATGACAAGAAACTAAATTATATCTCAATCTGGTTTCCAGCAAAGAGAAGAGAAGAGATACATTTTTGTTTTGAGGATTCATGGTACAGAATATTGAATACCTGCCAGATGCGGTCACTATGTTAGTTGGTTCTGCTTAATTGTTTTTCTATGTTGCAGAAAAATATTCTTGGAATGGGTAGACTCTGGGAGGATGAAATATGTAAATAACTGTGAACACCAAAATCATTGATACAATGATAATTTTAAACAAATAAAAAAGCATAAACATCCTGGTTAATTGAGGGTTAATCCTCAATTCCTGTTTGTTTTAGTCATTGTATTAGTATAAATTACATTTGTCCACTTTCCTGCACATTTAAACACATGTAATGAATATAACTGAATCATTCTTGTCTAATGGAGGATATTACAAGGCATTATTCATTCTAAACATGTAGTTTCACAACAAATATGCTCCAAATGGGAGGAAGTTTTATAATAATGAGATTTTCAGGTTAAATAGCACATTTTTTGGATGGGAGGAAGATTAAATACAGAAAAAATGTCCAAGGGCATCTGTGATCTAAATGACAATTTAGATCTTTGTGTACTTGTGCTTCACTAAATGCTGGAAAAGTAATTTAGATAAAAGTTTGGTAGGAAAAAATATTCATGTATGGTCTCATTTTTAGCATCTAAATGATTTCATAGAGCACCTAAAATCTATAGACTAAATGTACTGGATTGGTCATTCACATTCATAGTTTTTTAGCCTCCATTAATATGTTTATTTTTTCTAGTTAATTAGAGGACACAATAAGTTAAAATCAAAGGTATTTAATTAGGTTAAAAAAGTAAAAAATGAATCATTGATTATGTAAACTTGGGGCAAATTCTTTCACAAATTATAATAGGAAGAATAAACACACATCAGGAGTACTTGTGAAGATGCAGAGGTAGGACCACCTGTGGCCAAGTTGACATGAGGAAGAACTACTCACACCTCTGATGCTGCAGACCCACTAACATTGTCTGGTGATATCATCATGACATTCCAACTCTGCCTGCTCCCTGAAGAACATATAGAATTGTTTCATTATAAAATAAATACATTCTGTGCTAAAGTTTTTAAAACTATATTTTTTCAGTTCACATAAAGATGGTTTATTTTGTCATCACTGCTCTCTTCATCTCCATCATTTTCATTATGCTCTTTTTAAGACTGATTGTAGGTCACACTCAAGTTGGAAAGAGGCCTGATTCTAGAAGTTCAACATATACTTAAGCCAGCATTGTATTTTGTAATTTTTAACTTCTTTTTCTTTACTTCCTGGGTTTTGCCCTGATTACTGGATAAGCAGATTTTTAGCCAAGTCAATGAGGTGCCAACTCAGTGTCAAGTCAAAGTAAACTTAAAAACCAACACTAAGATTCCTCCTGGACTTTAAGATAATTATGTTACAATCTTTATAAAATTTGGAAATACTGGGCTTTTCCCCTGGGACCTCTTCTGCCTATACTTAATGCCTTTGGAATATATTGATGGGACTGCCTTCAAGTAGTATCTGTAAATTCATACAAGGAAGGAAAGACCTTTGAAATTAAAATAAGTAACTGATGGCTTTTTTAAAGTGACAATCAGAAAATGAGATCTTAAGAAAGTGCTCTCATTATCCATGGTTTCAATTTTCACCCAAGAGGGTAAAATATGGCTCTATTTATTATCACAGTTGTTAGGAATTGACTACTCTTATTGATCCAAATCCACAACTAGTTTCCAAAGAGCAATGACTAATATTTTCTGGAAGGAAAAAAAAAACTTCCCACATTTTAATTTCCACATTTTCTCTTCATGTTCAGCTTTCCTAATAGAGATAAATATTAGATAACATATTAGCTTCTTCAGGCTTAAAGCACTGGAATACATGCAAAACAATGATATCCGAGAGGTCTTAAAAGGTGTTATAGATAATTCACAGTAGATTTCCAGTTACCAAAACTATTTAGTTCCAGAAAGAACTCTCCTGTTTCTTGACTGTATTCTAAAGTGAGGATTCTCAGATGCTTTCTTTCATTGCCTTGTTGTCATTGAGTATACAGTTGAAGAGCGACTCCTTTCCTTTTAGCTTCTATCCACACATTAGTTTATCATATGGAGAAAGACTATTGCCTCCACTGACTGCTTTTTGATTCCTATCACTAAAATAGAAATAATCTGACCCATTTTGAACAAAGTCACATTTCAGAGTTTGGGTCATATGTTCAATACATTAATATGATTGTTAGGTTGGAGTTATATGGAGTTAGAATTGAGTATCAATATCTCTGAAAGTTCTTTCTCCCAATGAAAGTCATTCTTTTATATAGTTCAGTGGAAAATAAGATGGCATGATAGAAAGTACTTTTTTTGGAATGATAAGACCTGAGTGTTAATCCTGATTTGCCATTTACTACTTTTGTGACCTTGATGAAGGAAGTCACTTAACCTTCTTGTATCTCAATTTTCTCACTTGAAAAATGAGGGGAGGTAGATTAGATGATCTCTAAGAATCCTTCCAGCTATAAAACTAAGATATTATCATCTTGTGACTTCCTCACAAGTAAATGAAATGTTATCAGATTGATGTGAAATAATAAGTGGTATTCACCTCTTCAAGGTACTGCTATGATCTATTAGTTACAAGAGTCAACAGCATTGTCTTGGACACAGAGAAACAAGTTAGAATAGTCTATTTAGGGCAGTAATACTTAAACTTGCTTCCACTCCCTTAAGGGCCTAGTTGAATTTATGGGTCTGGTCTACAGATGAACAAACATCAAGTTATCATAATTTCACCAATGCATTCTAAATCTTATGTTTCCTAATTTATAGTATGATGCAACTGGTAATTCAACAAAGAGAATAGCATAAAAGTCAAAGCAGAAAGGATAAGTAAGAACTCTCTTTTCTCATGTAATATATAATTTATGAGCCTTAAAATATAAAATATGTCTTATTTGGATTATGACAAATCTAATTTTAGTTTTTTATATGTAATAAATGTTGATACATTTTCACTGGTTTCCCTCATTGGGGCACTGTTGTGGTTTTCCATATCCTCTGAGGCTTTTCTTTTCTTTCTTAATCCTTCCTCCCCCACTTAATAATATTTCATTTTTTCCAACTAAGATAGTTTTCAACATTTATTTATATAATATTTTGAATTCCAAATTTTTCTCCCTCTCCTCCCCATCCCTAAGACAGCATGTAATATGACATAGGTTATGCCTGTACGATCATGTTAAATACATTTACATGTTAGTCATGTTGTAAAAGAATAAGAACAAAAAGGGAAAACCATGAGGAAGGAAAAACAAAAAACAAAAAAATGAAAATAAAATTATTTGATCTGCATTCAGACTCCATAATTCTTTCTCTGGATGTGGATAGCATTTTCCATAATGAGACTTTTGGAATTGTCTTGAATCATATATTGCTGAGAAGAGTTAATAGGCATTATAGTTGATCATTGTGCAGTTACTGTTACTATGTACAATATTTTCCTGGTTCTGGTCATTTTACTCAGCATCAGTTTATGTTAGTCTTCCATGTTTTTCTGAAATCAGCTTGTTCATCATTTCTTATAGCACAATACCATTCCATTATATTCATATACCACAACTTGTTCAATCATTCATCAATTGGTGGACATTCCCTTAATTTCCAATTCTTTGCCACTACAAAAAGAACCCTTGTAAATAGTGTTATATGTGTGGGTCCTTTTCCCTTTTCTATGATCTCTTTGAAATACAGACTTAAAAGTAGTATTGTTGGATCGAAGAGTATCCATATTTTTGGGGGGCATCATTCCAAATTGGCCTCCAAAATCTTTGGATCAGTTCACAATTTTACCAAAAATTCATTAGTGTTCCAATTTTTTCCCAACATTTATCATTTTCCTTTTCTGTAATATTAGTCAATCCGATAGGTGGAGAAATCAATGGTGATTTAGAGCATTTTTAATGTAACTATAGATAACTTTATTTTCTTCATCTGAAAATTGCCTGTTTATATCCTTTGATTATTTATCAAATGGGGAATGATTTGTATTCATATAAATTTGATTCAGTTCTCCATATATTTGAGGAATGAGACCTTCATAAGAAATTACTGTGTCTTGTATAATTAACCTATTTCACTAATCCACCACATTATTTCTTAACCAGTATCAAATAGTTTGATGATTGCTGCTTTATAATACAGTTTTAGATCTGCTAGAGCTAGGCCACCTTTCTTTGTATTTTAAAAAATTAATTCCCTTGATATTCTTGACCTTTTATTCTTCCATATGATTTTTATTACTATTTTTATAGCTCTATAAAATAATTTTTGGTATCTTCTGGAGCTTTTCTGATGAGAAACTTTTGTCCTTTTGAGTTTCACAGTCAAGGTCTTGATTTCCATTTACTTGTCAGTTTCCTAATCCAAGTACTGCTTCAGTTAACCTGAATTTGTGTTTATATAAAATTCACTCCTACTCAGATGAGGTAGCAGTTTTTTTCCTCAGGAAAAGCCCTGTGCCAGGAAAGAACTTTGATTTCTAAATGTCTAGGAAAATGCTGAATCCTTCCATAAACGAGATTCTTGAACTATGTTTGTGTGAAGGGCTTTGGGAAAGATAGGTCACAAGAGGCAAGCATGAAATTTTGAATAACTACTAGGACCTAAAGGGTTGCAGATGTATAGAAGAATTTGATTCCATCATATCCATTTACTATCAGGGCTTGCACCCCTAGTGACTGCTGAGAGAGGATTCCCCTTTATAAGATAATTTATTTTCTCCTTGACTGACCTGACATGATTTATCTCATTTCCGGATGAATTGTTCCTTTATTATTGTGCATTCTTTGGCTATTCTAATCTATATAACTCCTCTCCCTTTTGTTTTCTGTTTTTTTTTTTTTTTTTGGAGGGGGTGGGGATTAATAATTGGTGGAAGGGAACTAAACTGGTGATATTAAATAATCCCTCTTTTGAGAGAGATCAAAGAAAGTTACAAGTATCCATAATCCCTGAAAATACTGTATCCTTAAGTTTATAGTCATTTGAGATGTGGTGAAAAAGTAAATTTCTAGTTCAATATCCCTTTTAGAAATAAGCAAGGAAACAAGTAAGTACTTAGCCATGGCCCCCTGAAAAGTAAAGTTGCAATCTTTCTTGGAGAATGGTGGGCCAGATCCCAACTCATATTTATTGATGGCACCCATGAGTTAAGTTACTGTCTTTATAATATATGACCCAATTACTTATATGCCTAATACTAGCTTTCCTGGTGAAACAGTTGTAACACATCTTGGCTATCTTTGTATGCAGTGCTTGGCTATTTGAAGATTACTAACATTGAATAGGATTTGTAACTATTTTTTTTAATCTGGTGAGTTTTTTGCACCATTGCTGTGGAAGAACCAGATTCCTCTGTTGTCTTTCACATAAAAATTACTTTTTAATGGGAAGTTTATTTTTCCTTTTTTAAATGTTCCTTTCTCCTATTCTTTAAGAACTACTTTTTAAAATTGAATTTTAATGGATCTAGTTTTATAATAATTCATTGAAGAAGCAAATTGTTAGTTCCTGTTTTCTCATCCATTCTTCAGCTTCCTTTTAGGTGTAAATTCAGGCCACTATCATTAAAAGTAATTATAGGATTTTTTTCTCCTCTTTAGAAAATACTTTTATATTATTTCTTTTTTCCTTCCTTTCCTTTTTTTTATTATTAATTATAACTTTTTATTGACAGAGCCCATGCCTGGGTAATTTTTTTTTTTACAATATTATCCCTTGTACTCACGTCTGTTCGATTTTTCCCCTCTCTCCCTTTATCCCCTCCCCTAGATGGCAAGCAGTCCTATACAAGTTAAATATGTCAAAGTGTATCCTAGATACAATATATGTGTACAGAACTGAACAGCTCTCTTGTTGCACAGGGAGAATTGGATTTAGAAGGTAAAAATAACCTGGGAAGAAAAACAAAAATGCAAACAGTTTACATTCATTTCCTAGTGTTCTTTCTTTGGGTGTAGCTGCTTCTGTCCATCCTTGATCAATTGAAACTGAGTTAGATCTCTTTATTGAAGAAATCCACTTCCATCAGAATACATCCTCATACAGTATCATTGTTGACGTATATAATGATCTCCTGGTTTTGCTCATTTCACTTAGCATCAGTTCATGTAAGTCTCGCCAGTCCTCTCTGTATTTATCCTGCTGGTCATTTCTTACAGAACAATAATATTCCATAACATTCATATACCACAATTTACTCAACCATTCTCTAATTGATGGGCATCCATTCAATTTCCAGTTTCTAGCCACTACAAACAGGGCTGCCACAAACGTTTTGGCACATGCAGGTCCCTTTCCCTTCTTTAGTATCTCTTTGGGGTATAAGCCCAGTCAAAGATCAAAGGGTATGCACAGTTTGATAGCTTTTTGAGCATAGTTCCAAATTGCTCTCAAGAATGGCTGGATGTATTCACAATTCCACCAATAATGTTTTAGGTCCCTGTTTTCCCACATCCCCTCCAACATTCCACATTATCTTTCCCCATCATTCTAGCCAATCTGACAGGTGTGTAGTGGTATCTCAGAGTTGTCTTAATTTGTATTTCTCTGATTAATAATGACTTGGAGCATATTTTCATGTGGCTAGAAATAGTTTTAATTTCTTCGTCTGAGAATTGTCTGTAAGAACTACTTTTTAATGGGAAGTTTATATTTCCTTTTTAAATGTTCTTTCTCCTATTCCTTATGCAATCCCATCTTTTACTCAGGTTCAAACTACAGTGATCTCTGATAGCTTTTGCTTTCTTCTTCCTTCCTAATTTCCACATACATTCCACATACACATACACATACATTCAGAAAGTTTTGTCAATTTTTTCTATCAGTCATATTTTCCTTTCCATTCCTATTATGTAAAGTTTATTGAAAGGCAAATTAAATTAACTTAACTTTAAGTTAAGTGTAAACTTAACTGAAATCATTCTACAATAATCTTTAAGCCTCTTAGGTCTTTCTCTTGCTAATTCCTTCCATCCCTATTCCATATTGATTTATTGGTTAAGTTTTTCTAAGAAAAGAATTATTCACAAAGAGAAATTATTCTTAAACTTTTTGGTCTCAGAATCAAAACTACACTTTTAAAAATTATTGAAGACTTTCCAAAGATCTTTTACTTGATATATATATATATATATATATGCACATATATGTATATGTATATATAGACACATAAAGATTTACTATAATAGAAATTAAAGTATCTTAGTATTAATATGAAAATAGTTTTGAGCTTGTGAACCCTTAAAATGGATCTCAGGAATCCTTAAACATTTCTGGACTATACTTTACTGACATAGAGCATCCTTTCCTTTCCTTAGTTTTTCTAACTAGCTGAAAAACATGCTTTGTGTAATACCAAAGATTCCAAACATCCCCCTCAAACAGATGTTCTTTTCTCTTTCCATTTAAGCACTCAGTTTTTCTGGAGATGGCAAAGACTAGCTTTGTGAAGATTTGTAAAAAGTGAAATTCTCCTAAAGCCCTCAAATACTGGATTCCTCTTCTTCTGGCTGAGATCTCTCTATTTTTTTCCTGTCAGAAAAAAATTCCAACCTATCTAGTGCTTGCATTCCTCAGCTAGGAAGTCAGCATGAGATGGGTCCTACTGCCACTGCAGCTTAAGGTCAAGTTATAAAGGCTGATTATGAATTCACCCACTCATACTGTTGAGATATTCCACAATGAATAGACTTGTGAGCAAAAGCACCTGAAGTAAAAGAACAGAAATCTCCAAAACAGTATAGGGTGGCAGCCATGGCATTCAATTGGCAACTAGTTGCTATTCCTATGCTGTTCTTATTCCCCAAAATGACAACTCATCTGTAAAAAGAAGTGGTTGAACTCAAAATATGTTAATAACTAAAACATAATGAGTTTTGATGTATAAATTGCCCAAGGCATAATGCCAAGTCTAGGACTAGTCTCTAAGAATATTAGCTTTCAGACACAGTGCCTGGGACATAATGAGTGCTTAATAAATGTTGACTTGTTGAACTCATCTCCCTTCATTAGGCCATGAGCTTCCTGATACCAGAGGCTATCTATTAACTTTCATTATCTCTCCTGCATCTAGGGCAGAACCTCCTACATAATAGGCATTTAATAATAATAATTTAATCACAACTTGACTGACCAATCTTCTCTCCATAAGATAAGGACCAAAGTGACCTCCCTCATCCTTTACTTCCTTCCTTGAAGCAGAGTCTTGTAATGAAATGAACTTTAAATTTGGAGTTAGAAGACTCTCATTTAAGTCCTGCCATGACTTAGATTCTAACTCAGGCTTTTGTCAGGTCTAACTATTTCCACACACTAAATTCTGTGATCCTTTAAAACAGTGGAAAGGAAAAGGAGAAAGACAAGAAGATCTGAGAGGTGAAAATCTGGAGAGTTTTATTTTCTTTCTCAAAAAGAGATAAGAAAATTAAGAAGTTTGTGGAGTTAAAAATCTAGAGTGGCACTCACTTCAAACTTCACCTTAATCCATCAATCTTCCAACTTTTCAGAATAAAAGTGTTTGATGAGAGGAAGAGAGGGAGTAATTCTAAAAGGATTGAAATACCACTTGTACTGGGAAAAATAAATTGGGTGGGCAAAAGATAATATTGTCCAAATTGATGGCCTTATCACTACTAATCCAAATCTTTTCCAGACTATGGAGAAATCCCAAATAATGGAAAAATATTCAAGGTTAATATTGTTTTCATCACATTGAGTTTCTTGTTGGAAAGAAATCCTCAAATTTTAAAAGAGACTAATCAGCATAGTTTTCATGTGTTATCAATACTAAAAATGTCTCCTTTCATATTTCTTAAAAATCTTGTAGTGCTTTTGTATGGCAGGCTCTTGAAAATAAATTGCACTTTTTATAGCAAAAATTTGAAAAGGAGGACTGGAAGTAGCAACAGGAAGAAAGGAGCAAGAATACAGCTTGATTGATTTGGGGAAAGAAAGAAGACAGAAAAGAAGAAAGAAAGATTCTGTATCAGGAAAAAAATTGGCAATTTCTTTTAGAACTTTTTAATATAGGTTGAAGGTGGAATATATATATATATATATATATGGACCTTTTGATCATGTAGGCCCAAGGTAAAATTTAAATAGGAAACATTTGTTTTTGATGTCCAAATTAGTTCCTTTTTCTTTTCTATTTTCCCTTTCTTCTTCCCAGTATTACCCCTCTAGAAATATTTTTATGTCCTCAATCCCTCTTTTCCAGGAGGAAAATCATCAGGTAAATTAATGTACTGTAGAATAATAATACCATGGTAACCTAGAAAGAATTTTCTGTCCTATGTCAAATATGATTTTTTCCCCATTGGGATCAAGGATATGAGGCATACAGAAATTGGTGGAGCAATTTCTGATGCTCTTGGCATAGGAAAAAGAAGTTCCTCTCCCTCATTCAGCATTGTTAGGATTTTCTCTTTTCTCAGTAGGAGCAGAGAAGCAGCATGATAGGATGAAAAATGGATTTTGCTCTCTCTAACAGAAGAACTCTAGGTTGTTAGATCAAGCAGAAAGTCACCTGGTAGTCAATTTGTACATCACATTCACTTAATTTATATCTCTTGGTTGGATAATTAACAAAGTGACATGCTGTTTTTCTTCATGCACAAGAAAGACAGCACCAAGTCCAAAGTGTCACACCATTTTACATTTACGTTATACCAACTTATATTTTGGTAATGCTTTATAGTGAAATCTTTTGCATTCATTATTTCATTTGAGCCTCACAACATGACAGGTAAGAAATAGATGTATTGTTATTATCCCTATTTTAGAGATGAGGAATTTGGAATTCATTCAAAGTCATACAACTGGTAAGTGAGAGATGCAAGATTTAAATTCTAGCCTTCTGACTCTAAATTGAATGTTTTTTTCCTATTGTAAGGTTGTCTCCTATTTATCATTGAAGGATTTTTCATTTTTAAAAGTAGACAACATTTACATTGAAGGACTGATTCTACAATAGGTATTTCTAAGATAATGGCTTAGGGGATAGTAAAGTGAATCAGAAAGAAGTTAAGCAGAAGGAAGAGGAAAGAAACAATCATTAATAACATACCTACTATGTACCACAGAGTGTGCTAAGTTCATCCTGAGAGGTGGGTGCCATCATTGTGTCCATTTATAGGTAAGGAAAACAAAAATGATTTGCTTTGGGTAACTCAGATAGTAAGAGTCTCTGGCAAGGCAAAGCCAATGAGAGGGAATCAGCTTCCACTCTCACCTGTCTGATTTCAGAGCTTCTTGGTTGTCTTTCCAAGGAATCCTTCAAATGGCACTTGACTTATTAGCTGCTTTGCATTAGTCAAAACCCTGTTAGAGCTGGGCTAATAGATAACTAGCCATTGGTGACAAGAGGGCTGAAGCTTGTTATTTAAGTAGCTCAGAACCACAGGTTTGAGGTAATAGTAGCTTACCTTTCTGATCTACTGTGAGAACAAACCCTGAGGTGAAAACTAATGAATGTAAACAGTTCTGTAGAGAACAAGATCACTTTGCTGACACCATGAAACACTCTGTAAAGGGTTGTTCACTGTTAATCCAGGAGAGTCAATATCAATTAAGCAGGTACTTCTCAAGTATTGACTATGTGGCAAGCACTGCTTTGCCCTCAAGGATCTTACATTCTACTAAATATGTTATTGTAGCCAATTGAACAAACTGAATTTTTGAGGAAAGGTTAGGATGGAATTAATAATAATAATAAAATCATCAATATAATAACAGCTAGTAATTATTTACCAGAGAAGGAAGGGGTAGAAGTCTAATATTTTAATTCATATCATAGTATCTGACATTCATATAGCATCTTGAGATTTATAAATTGCTTTGCATGCAGTATTTCATTTGAAAACAACCTTGTAAGGTAGGTGTTATTATTATTCCCACTTTACAGATCAGAAAACTGAGGTTTGGAGAAGTTATAATCTTTGCATTGTTTTCAATGATGCAAACAGAAGTCAAAAGACAGTTTTAAATTTTATTTCAGAAGCTACAAGGAGTCGCTTGTAGAAGAGTAAAATGACGAAAGTGCTTTAAGAGACTTATTCTAGTAGCTAAGTCCAGATGAGAGAAGAAAGAAGCTTTAAGCTGGGAGACCAGGTAGAAGTTTATTTAAATGATTTAAGAAAGAAATGAAGAGCCTGAATTAGATATGACAGCAATATTTGGCAGCTGGGTCCCTATTTTTAGTTCTTTAAATCTCCATTTCCTCATTTATAAATTAAAGGAGTTAAATTATAATCATCTATGCTTAAAGTAGAAAAATTTGAAAGGATTTATAGTTAAAGTCATTGAAATCTCATGTCATGATATCTTATTAGGATGGAGTGCCCTTTCCTCTGAAAGACTAATAATAACGGCTCAAATTTATAGAGTGCTTTTAATGATTTGTGAAGCACTTTAAAGGTATTATCTCATTTAATTCTCTTAATAAACTTTTGATGTACTTGTTATTACCCCCATTTTATAGATGAGGAAACTGAGACTGTATCATACAGGTAGTAATCAACTGACTGTGTCATCTCAACTTGGGACTTCTACTTTGGCATTCTATACATTATACCAGCTAGTAAAGGGTAATCAATAAGATTTTCTTGATTAAAAAATTTATGGCACCTAATCTTAAATGGGCCCTTCAGCAAGACAATCCTTTTATTCCCAATAATTAATTCTCTATCACATTTACCAAAGCAACTATTCCAAAGCTTTTCTTAAATCTTCCTTACATCTCTCCTCTCAGTGCTCTTTTCATTTTTATGTAGATAATGAATTCCCACCATGAATTCCTACTCATTCCTTTCACCTTACCTCACAACTTTTTGATCTCATCTCCCAACATTTAGTCCTTTTTTCGAGGGTCTGATAGAGAGGTAGCCATGTTTCAGGAGTCTCCATGTGGCCTGCTTGGCTCTATTTCTAAATGGTATGTGTGGCAAAGTCAGTAATTACTGACCTAAGTGAGTTTTATAGTGTGCCTCTTCAGAGAACAGATCAGTGGTATTTAGGGGGCCAGGAATCCAGTCTCCTGATTCCTCTCCATGTAATCTAAAATCCAGTTACATTGGCCAAACCACTCCATTGCTCAACTTGATATGTTTTCCCTGGTTCTCTTCCTCTCTTTTTATTTTATCTTCTTTTGAGATTCGGCTCCAATCCCTTCTGCCTTCCTTAAGAAATTACCTCTTATTTATGGTGTATATAATTTGTAAATATATAGCAGTTTGCATGATGTCTGTCTCCTT
Organism: Antechinus flavipes; assembly: GCF_016432865.1. Taxonomy (NCBI): domain Eukaryota; kingdom Metazoa; phylum Chordata; class Mammalia; order Dasyuromorphia; family Dasyuridae; genus Antechinus; species Antechinus flavipes. The sequence continues at coordinate 127,163,145 of NC_067398.1, read as the reverse complement.
TATTAAAATATGATTTCCTTGAGAACAAGGACTATTTTCATCTTTCTTTGTATCCCCAGAGTTTAGCAAAGTGTCAAGCATAAAGTACATATTTAATAAATGCTTGTTGACTTAAATCTGGCTTATAAAGCTCTTTACAATCTGGCTTTTCTAGTCTTAGGAACACATTATCCCTCTCCCCACATTCTAGGGTCTAGACATACTGGCCGCTCACTATTCCTCAACCACAACACTTCATCTCCCTTCTATGTGCCTTTGTACCATCTAACATTATCTTTCTCCTCACTTCTACATCTCAGAATTCATGCATTTTTTAAAAAAAATATTTATTTTATTCTGAACCTTAGAAATAAAACAAGCATGGAAATTTCCATAATATAGAATTGCAAATCTATTAAGTGCAACTTACTATTCTTTTTTAATATAAATGATCATATCACTTTCTTTTTTTCCTTCTCCTTGCCCCTTCACCCTGCCCTAGAAATAACTACCATTAGATACAAATAAATATTTATAAGTGAAACTATTATATATGTAATATATATATATACATATGTTCTTCTATTTATCAGTTCTTCCTCTGGATGAAATTAGCGTCTTTTTTCATATGTCCTTTGAAGTTAATTTGGGTATCATAATAGACATTCAAATTTGTTCTTCAAACAGTATTGCTGTTAATGCATACAATCACCTCTTGATTCTCTTCATTATTTCATGTAAATCTAAGATTTCTAAGATTACCAAACTCTTTCTTATAGCTCAGTGGTATTCCATTATGATAATATAGCACAACTTGTGCAACCATGATGGGGCATCCAAGCAATTTTCAGTTCCTTTTCACCACAAAAAGAAAACTGACATAAATATTTTAGAACATATAGGTTCTGTTGTTTTTAACCTAATCATCTTCAGAAACAGACCTAGTTGTAGTGTCATGCACCCCTTTCTGAATGTGACTTTCCCTATTCACCTAGGAGCTACTTGAATATAATTTGATATTTAATTATATTTCCTTGAATCGAAATCTCTGGATTTCTTTTTATATAATTCAGACAACAGTGTAACCTTTGCTACATAGCTACAGGTCTGTTCAGGGACATGGAGAGCTAAGATTTAACCCTGAGGATTTCGAGCAAGCTTGATAACCATTCAGATCTAGGGCTCCCCTTAAAAGAAATTCATCTGCAGATTTTCATGGCAACAAGAGTTATATATTAGTATTTCCAAGGTGCAGCTATTTCTATTAGACTGAATCTTGTTTTAATCCATTAGATTTTTGGTTCCTCCAAGTCAGGGAGTATCTCTAACCTTTCTTATATCAATAGTACTTACCACTGTGCCTGGTATATAGTAAGTGGTAATAAATATTTATTGACTGACCAGCAAACCTTAACACTTTAAAATAGAGCAGAACAATGAAGGAAAGGCTGTTGATTTTGGAATCAATAGAGTGAGATTATATAAATATTTCTCACTTAATAAAATTCTTTGAGAGTCAGTTCCATTTTTGTCCTTTATGTCCCCAGAGCTTAGCAAGAATGAGATCTGGGATTTCATCGATATGGGAAGTTCTGAAAAGCTGCTGCTGCTGCTGGCAATTAACAATTCTCTGGCACTTACTATGGGCCAGACACTGTGCTAAGTGCTTTACAATTATCTCATTTGATCCTTACAAGAACCCTACAAAATAAGTACTATTGTTATTCTCATTTTATTGTTGAGAAAACTGAAGCAAATACGAATTAATTGACTTGCCCAGGATCACATAGGTGGTAAAATATCTGAGATCAGATTGTCGTGCTCTCTATTAGTAAAACATTCCCTGCAACTATAGTCAGCCCTTAGCATATAATAGTACCTGGCATATAGTAGGCAATGGCTATTGATGTATTAGAAAGTTGTATAAAGCACTGATTTATTAAAGAAATTGTCCACAGTCACATTAAGCTCCATGATGGATAGAAAACTGGGTCTGGAATTAGGAAGATCTGAGTTCAAAATGGGCCTCAGAAAATGTGTAACTTTGGGCAAATCACTTAATCTCTGCCTCATTTTTGTGAACTATAGAATGGGGGTAATAATAGCACCCAGCTGTTGTGAGGACTAAATGAGATAATATTTGCAAATGTTAGCACAGGGCTTGACACATGGTAAATCTCATATGCATGCTACTATATGGTGAAGTTCATGGACATTATGTGTCGGGGAATGACTTGCAGCCAGACTTTGTGACTTGGAGGCCTTTTCTTTATCCACTTCATTATAGCTCTCTTTCAAATGAGGTACTTAATAAATCCTTATTGATATATTGATTGATTCCAGTCCTCCCTCTGCATATTTGATGGATGACCTAGTCACTTCGTTGTCTATGAATCACCGAAGAGGGGCTGCCTCTGTCAAACTGAGACCTGTTGAAGACCTTAACTTAAAAAGCCCAAGCTCTCCCAATGCATCCAGGGCCATCTCTGGTCATCTTGCTCTATATTTGGCCACTGGACCCAGATGGCTCTAGAGGGAAAAGTGAGGCAGGTGACCTTGCACAGTCCTCCCTCACTTAAATCCAATGCACTTGCATGTCATGATATCACCTCCCTGATGTCATGGTCCCCTTCCAAGATGAAGAGCAAAATAACAACACAATTCTCTCTGCCTCAGTTTCCATATCTATATAATAGGGATATTTATTATCATAACACTAATACCTGATGGAGTTAACCCACTGCCATTAAATATAAATAATCATGTCACTTTCTTTTTTCCTTCTCCTTGCCCCTTCACCCTGACCTAGAGATAACCATCATTAAATACAAATAAGTATTTATATATAAAACCATTATGTATATATATATATATATTTCTATTTATCAGTTCTTTCTCTGTTGGATAGTTTGTAAAGAGACACAGGCATACAGGCCTGCCTGACCCAGAATTGTAGTGACGATCAGCCCAATAAAAGAGACAGTGGAGAGGACAATGGTCCCTCATGTTTTGTGTCACAAGAAAGACAAATTCCCTAATAAAGAAGAAATTCCAGTTGCCACTGGCTGGAGATGCTTCTGTACAGAGGATGTTGACCATGAAAGCATACAAAAGAGCCTTACAAAATAGATTAATGCTAGGAACATGTTGTGTCTGCTCCAGAGCCACATCAGGACAACAGGAGACAAATCTTACCTGTTGTATACATGGGCCCCATGCTGATTTTTAATAGATTACATGGCAAAGCTTTTATTATTCAATTACAAAAAGGTAATGATTTTTCCACCTGTGCAGTAGTCCTGCAAACACTGGATGTAAATAGGTAATAACCATATAATGACTAGTACTAGGAACATTTTTAGCTGAACTTCATCTTTTTTTTTTTTAAGAGCAGGGAGAGTTTGAATTTTGTCTTTGTATCCCCCGTTCCTTGTGCACTGTATAATATAGAATAGATATTTTATAAATGTTTATTGATGAATTGATTTGGACTGCATAGCAGTGAGACCCCTAAATCTGATATCTAATAGGAATTTTATAAATGCTTATTGGTGGATTGATTAGGACTTTAGGATAGCAAGAGATCCCTAGATCGGATCACTCCTCATGGAGTGCTTTTGATGGGGGTGGGAGGGAGGAAAAAGGAGTTAGTAGAAGGAAACCTTAGAAAATTTTTTTCACTTGAGATTGATAGCTCCAGGGCTTCTTGTTGTTCCATGAGAGGATTGCTGGAAAACAAAAATGTTACCCTTAGCTTGAAATGTTCCTGAAGACACCAGTAACAGCAGCAGGGGCAATTAGGGATAAGGTTATAGGGTTTATTCAGAGGAAAGAAAAAATGACTTTTATTCAGTATATGTATATGTGTGTGAAATTTTCATACAGTATATACATATATAAATAAAAACACACACTGCATATCTTTGTATAAACACGTTCTCTCCACAGTAATAAAAAGTAAGTTTTTTCAGAATAGTATTTAAATATTTTTAAAAAATCTTCTTATCCTTGAGGTCTAACTCAATGCCTAGCACATAGTAGGCACTTGATTATTATAGCTTAGAGCCAATTAATTATCTTTGTTAGACTAAAGGAATCCTCTAGTTTATATGAAAAGATTATCACCTCCCTGGTTGTCTTGGAAATTCTACTAAGTAAATTTTCCATTGAATATGATTTCCTAGCAAAAAAAAAAAAAGGACTCAATGTCCAACTGAAGACCACTTTAGATGATTTCTCTTTTCCCTGAAGGAAGATGCTTTTCACAACTATTTCCTGTTTGGCTGAATTTATAATTGTCTAATGTTCACATCAATTATTGGCTGATTACTGTTGTAGTAAGAGAAATGGCTGAAAGGTATGGAATTTGACAGGGAGCCTAAAGAAGAGATATCAAAGAGAATAAATTATCTTTTGCTTTCAAGTGATATTTCAGAGGCATCATAAAGCAAGCAAAACATGGAGTTCCTCCAGTAGCTGTTTTTAAAATGATGTTTATTTCTTTTTTAATTGCTTCTAAGAACAAAGTGGTCATTACCTACTTACTTGTGAATCAACTATTCTATGCCTTTTGCATCTAAGTTGACTCTAGTAAAAGTTTTGTGGCAGAAATGGATTGGAGAGATGATCCTTTCAGCAGATTCACGATGGCATGGAAATGAGGGAAGATGCATTTTAGGCCCTTATCCTGTCACTTCTCCGGATATTGTGGATTAGAAGAATGCATTAGATGTAATATTATCTCAGATTAATATAGAATAGTATATGTCTTGATGATTAATCTGAGATAATAAAGAACATCTGTCTTGAATGACCCAGATCCCCAATGAATGCAAAATGACATAGTCTTCTTTGAATTATGTTCCCCTAGATCCCTACTAAAAACTAGTGAGATCACAGATCACCAGAGCTAACATTACTGTCAAAAACTATTTTTTAGATGTCCCCATGTGACTTACTTAACCCTATTTCCAAATAGTATGTGTGGCAAAGTAAACACCTAGTCTAACTGGGTTTTCCAGGGAACAGCCTTGTGGGTGTTTAGAACAGAAATCAATCCTATGTGGGTTCAGGCACTTTACTGCCTTTCACATAATTTAAGATCTAGCTACATTGGTTTGCTCACTGTTCTTCACAAAGGACACTGCATTTCCCAAGCAGGTGTCTTTTTACTGGCTATCTTTCATGTTTGGAATGCTCTTCCTCTTCTCATTAGTCTGTTTTCTCTGTATTTTTTTTTCTAGATTTACTCTATATCTTATCTTCTGCGGAATGTCTTTCCCAGGCCCTAAACCTCCACTGCTAGGGTCTTCTTTCTGAGATTATATTCTATTAATGCTATACAGATAGATAGAGAAAGATAGAGAAATAGTGTATATTTAGTACATGCACATACACATACACACATATATACATAAACACATACATATGTGTATAGCACCTACATAGTTGTTTGTTGTATGCTATCTACCCATAACTAAGACTTGTACCTCCTTAGGGGTAGAATTCTATTTTTCTATTTGTCTCATATAATAATTGCTTCTTGATTAATTATTTATCAGTTTATTATAATTGGAAAAGATTTTAGAGGCCATTTAGCATAATCTTATTTTTCTGGATGAGAAAATTAAATCTGAGAAAGATGAAGTAGCATAAGATTTTTCCTACTTTTCTTTTGAGTCCCTGTACTTTTATGTACTCCCTGAGGTCTGTCCATGGAACTTAGACTTCTCTGCCCAACATTGAAATATCTCTCCCTTTTAGTTGCCTGAGCATGCAAATGTTGCCATTTGGGGCATGTTGGAAGGACCCTCTGTTTAGACAAGTTTTTGCTTCATTAATAGAAAAGTGTTCCTGGCATTAGGAATGCCTTTTATGCCCGAGCTCAATTAATTTGTTGTAACAATGTCCTTTTGCTCAAGAGGCACCCTTAAGTTGCTGTTGGGTATGTGTGTAGTGTGTGGGTGTTTTAATGTGGAGAATATTTTCTCAATTAAAATGATGAGTAGACATGATAGTGCACCAATTTTCTATACCTGAATTCCTTAGAGCTTCAGTCTTTTGAAGTTTTTGTCATTTAATGTATATTTTGAAACAAAACGATTAGGAAAAAAATAATATCTACAAAGTTTGTAAGGTCATTTATTGTCAAGAAGGCATACAATATAGTGGAATGCAAAGTTTATTGAGGGTCAGAAAATTTGCATTAGAATTTCTTATAGAGAATAACATTGTCTATGACTCTATAACTCTCATAACTAGATTACTATAGTCATTGACTATTTTGTTCAGTGAATCTAACCTATTCCACTGATCAACTGCTCTATTTCTTAGCCAGTACCAAATGATTTTGATGACTTCTGCTTTATGATATAATTTTAGATCTGGTACAGCTAGGCCACCTTCATTTGCTTTTCTTTTCATTAATTCTCTTGAAATTCTTAACCTTTTGTTCTTCCAGATGAATTTTGTTATTATTTTTCTAGGTCAATAAAATAGTTTCTTGGAAGTTTGATTGATATAGCACTAAATAAATTGATTAATTTTGTCAGTATTGTCATTTTTATTATATTCACTTGACCTATCCAAGAGCACTTAATATTTTTTCCAGTTATTTAAATCTGACTTTATTTGTGCAGAAAGTGTTTTGTAGTTTTGCTCATATATTTCCTGACTTTCCCTTAGCAGATAGATTCCCAAATATTTTATACTATCAACAGTTATTTTAAATTGAATTTCTCTTTGTATCTCTTGCTGTTGGATTTTGTTAATGATGTATAAAAATGCTAATGATTTATGTGGATTTATTTTGTATCCTGAAACTTTGCTAAAGTTGTGGATTACTTCTAATAGTTTTTTAATTGATTCTCTAGAGTTCTCTAAGTATACCATCATATTATCTGCAAAGAGTGATAATTTGGTTTCCTCATCACCTACTCTAATTCCTTTAATCTTTTTTTCTTCTCTTATTTCCAAAGCTAGCATTTCTAGTACAATATTGAATAGTAATGGTGATAGTGGATCAATATGGACTTCTTAACCAGTGTTTTTGTAGTGACCCCTGGAAGAAAAACTTGGAAGATCAACTGCTTCTGAAGAATTAAAGAAGTGTATCACTCCAAAGGAAACAGAAGGGCAGATGGGGGCACAACCAGACTATATCACACCACCTTTAAGAAATTTCGATGATTGAAGAATATTATCAAGGAGTTATGTGACAGAAATAAAAGATGGACTTGACATGTGGGAAGAAAAAGTCATGACAGGTAGATTGCCAAAGTGTTCTACTCATGCCCCAAAACTCTGAGAAAAAGTGAGGAAGTCCATCATGGACCTTCTGAAACAAACTTTTGAGAGGACATAGACAAGAGATGCACGTTTTAGGCCAGCATGATGCTTTGCAATATATGTTATTGAAGGGACCTCCCAAGACCTTAAGATCACATGTCCATTTGAATATTTGAGTAGAGATTGGAGTTCAATTACTGAGATTAAAAATCTATAAGTATTCAATGGTTATCTCTGAGAACAGAAGAAACTGGAATAAATATCTGTCACTATATGCAGTGATTTTTAAAAAGGAAAATAACCTGCATGTACAAAAATATCTATAGAAGCTCCTTTTGTGGTGAAAAAGATTTGGAAATTGAAGAAATGACCATCAATTGAGGAATGGCTGGTATATGAATATAAATGAATATGAGTAAATGAATTTCAGAAAAACCTAGAAAGATTTACATAAATTGGTGCTGAGTGGAGTGAGAAGAATAAAGAGAACATTGTACACAGTAACAGCAACTTTGTATAATAATCAACTATAATATTTTTAGCTCTTCTTAACAATATAGTGATCCAAGACAATTCCAAAAGACTCATGATGGAAAATGCTATCCAATTCAGAGAAAGAACTATGGAATCTGAATGCAGATTAAAGCATGTTATTTTCACTTCTCTCCCCGACCCTGTGATTTTTTCCTTTTGTTCTGTTTTTTCTATCATAACATGAGTATTGTGGAAATATGTTTAACATTAATATACATGAATAAGTTATATCAGATTGCTTGCTGTCTTGGAGAAGAGAGAGGGGAGAGAGGGAAAAGGAAAAGTTTGGAACTCAAATCTTATAAAAATATCTTTATGTGTAACTAGAAAAAATAAAATACTATCTACAATATTTAAAAAACAATGTTTTTTTCAAGAAGCAGATTGCAAATTCAATCTCTAGAACTCAATGGGGCCAATTCAAAATTAAGATAATTTTTGACTCTGGAAAACTACTTATGAGGCAGTATTTCAAAGTGGAAACAGCAAGTGTCCATTTCCAAATCCAAAGAATCATTTAAGAAAATAAATTTCTCAAAGTCTAACTTCTTTGTAAGAAAGGAGCTCTGAGAGCTCCCCCAAATCAGTTAATCTCTATTTACTTGACATTATTTGATTACAGACAATAAAGAAGAAGGGAGGGGTTTGATGTGTGTGTGTGTGTGTATGTGTGTGTATATGCAAACACATACAAACACACTATATATATATATTCATGTATCCTACACACATTTATATACACATATATGTATACATGCATTTTCATATGTAGGTATGTTTCTGCCACAGCAAGAACATCAAAGGAACCTGGATCAGAGGAACTCCTGTTGGGCAAGGAGTGAGACATGGGAAGGGCTCCATTGACTAGTAAAGAAAATCTTGCTTCATATAGATTAGGAAAGAACATTTTTTTGTGAAGCAGTTGGCAAAGAAAGAAAAATTCCATTCAAAAAGTTCATGTTAGAGAAAAACTCTGTAAGTGATAAGATGAAAGCAAGTGATTCAATCTACAAGGCAAATAATGGATAATTTTTCCTCTTTGGCATTTGAGCTATATCCATTAGTTCTGTTCCAGAAATATCTTCAGTGTAAGCAAAGGATATGGAGAAACAGTTTTAAAAAGAAAAATTACCTATTATCAACAGCCCTATGAAAGATATCTCCAGATCACTAATAATAAGAAACATTTTTGCAAATTAACAAAGTCTAAGATTTTATCTCACACTAACAAATAGGCATAGATGACAGACAAAAGAAATAATCAGTGTTGGAGATGGGAGGTGGTGTGAGAGGATAGGCAAACTGATATATTATTGGTAGAGCTGTGAATTGATTTACCCTTTTTATAAAATAATTTAAAATTATGTAATAAAAATCACTGAACTGTACTTTTTTGAATTGATGATTCCACTATTAGATTTAAAGCCCAAAGAAGTTAATGTTAGAGAAAAAGTTCTCATATTTACCAAAATACCCACAGAAGGTCTGCCTGTATCAGAAAAAAAAAGAAAAAAAATAAGAAAATATAGTAAGTACTCATAAATTGGAATTGTTAAAGAAATTATAGCATGTATTTTTCTTTCTCTAAAGTCAATGTAAAATAAAATTATCACATCATGTAACAATAGTCTTTATTTATAGTATCATTATTTAACATTAAATAAGCAAATAGCATCAGCAAAACAATGTCATATAAATGTAAAAATTTCTTTGAATATATCTATTTTTGTATAGCCTTCTTACACTAGAAATACAAATATTAATGCAAGAGAACAAAATAATTTTGAGTCAGCTTCATTTTGAAAGTCACAACCCAAATATTGAAAGCTTTATCCTGAAACACTATAGCTAACATACTGATTAATTTTACCCTTGTGTACTATTCTCATAAACATACATTTCATATTCACCTTCATGGGGAAATGAACAACAAAAACTCACAAATGATGGGGGGAGAAATTAAATACTTGAAAAATATGTCTCATCACTGTTTCATAACATTAAAGTAAACAATGATGCACTGAGATCAAAACTGAAAACAATTCATTATACAAATACAGTATATTAGAGAATATAGGAATATATGACTTAAAATAGATCTATTATTTTGGATTTTTATCACTTTCATGTTTTTACACATTATGAAGTATGTTTAGATTGACTTTAAACATGTATGTTTATGTGTATAAATATGTTTTTGTCTAATGGTAACCATCCATAGAGTGGAGAAAGGGAAGAAAAAAAAGGGAGAAAAGATATTTACATAACTTTATTATATATGTGTATCTAATAGATTTGCAGTTTCATGTGTAATCTTTTTTTATTGTACTGTTATGAAAATGCTTGTTTATTCCTTAAATTTAAAATAAGCTAAATAATTTTTTAAAAAGAATTTCACAATTCTTTTAGGGTATAGAGAATTGTTGGAACTGTGCTGCCATTAAAATGATCTGCCAATGAAATTCTAGATTCTAAATGTGACTTATAGAAGGTTTTATCTTAACTAGATGGCTATTTAAAAAAAAAAAAACTTGGTCATCTTTAACATACATGTCAAAATCTAAAAATCACAAGAAGAAAAATAATAGTTTTTAGCACATGCCTTACATATGCAGTTTTCTCCTTTTAGAAGATGTTTTTGTGGAAAGTCAATCAAATTTTAGTTCAACCACTAAAGGGATGAATCCTTTACAAAGCACAAGAAGAGGTAAATCCTCCATACAAAGGGTTTACAGGAAAAAAAATACCACAAATACTTTTAGGAAGCTATCTGCCTAATCTGAAACATTATTTTAATCTTACCTAGTAAAGAAAGGCATTAATGGGAAGAACATCTTGTTATCTTCATTAATTTGAGAGAGGGGTGTGAGACATTCACTTGACTAAGTACTCAGAAGAAGTCGGCAGAACCAAGTCGAACAATACGATGATTAAAATATTATAAAATATGACACAGGTATCAAGAATGATTGCAAGATTAGACATAAGATGATACCCTATAGAGACCAAGCTAAATTTTGATCATTATTCCAGTCCATTATGTCAATATGGATTTAGGATGAGAAAAGAACTCTTACTTGTGACTCTGATAATATAAGTGAAAAGTACACTTAAAGGAAGCTGAATGTTGAGTAAGTGCAAAGAACAATATTGGCTCTGGAGAGTACATGAGGAAGTAACACCCTTCCTTTTGGTCACACACACACAGCTATTATTGATTTTTTCCTCTCAAATTTATATTTGTGCATATACAGAAATTGCAATCAATTATTTATATATGCATATATAAATAATTGATTGCAATTTCTGTGTACATTGTCTTCCCCATTAGAATGTATGCTCCTTGAAGGCAAGTACAATCTCAATTAAAAAAAAAAAGTCAGTATCTAATACAGTTCAGGACACACATTAAATACTTAATAAATGTTTGTTGACTGATTTAGGTGAAGGAGAGGACTTTGGTGTAGAAATTTCATATTTTTTGAGAATTGTCATTGTACTGATTGGATTTATTGAATCAATTTTAAACCAAAAGATATCTATAATATTTGTTTCAGTTACTTAAATGAATGAAGGATTCTAGTTCTTCCAAAAACCCACATTGACTCAAAAGACTGGAAATAATGACTAAACTTTAGCTTGGTGTCCATAGAGTATTTATTTTATTAAACTCTATCTTTGTAATAAGATATTTGCAAAATACCTGTATATTCATTCCATATCTAACCCTAGTTGAATAAAGTTTCTGAAAGGCATAGATCATATCTTTTAATTTTTATGTCCCACCTAACATGGGCCCTTGCACAAAAAGAATTTAATAATTCTTGTTCAATTGAATGGAAGACATTTATGATGACAGAATTTTAGCCACTGATGGTGAGAGATTATTTTCTGGTGGAGAAACTTCCTGGAACTTTCACATTATAATACCAAAGTGAAAATCTACATAACCTCATTAAAGCTGACTGATACTAGAAAATTATTGATATTTCTGCATTTGCAAAAAAGACAAAACAAAATCACAGACATAGACACAGATACAGACAGACAGACAGACAGACAGACACATACACACACACACCCCTCCTCCTAAATATACCCTGCAATCTATTTGACTTTCTTGAATTGATTTTTCAATAAAATTGAGGGCTAAGAAATAAATTCTTACTTTTCTACTCTCTATTAATGATTAAAAAACATGTTCATATGGAATGAGATGGAAGGGCTACATGGTAACTTATTAAATCAGAAGTTTAAAATCAGTAGAGCAAATTCCCATCTCATGTTGATTTTTAGTATCTGACATTGCTGTAATTCTCTTATTTATTAATTCATCCAATAGATATTTATTGAGTTCTCTGTATTTTCCTGTGCTAACATAATGGGTAACCTAGAGAGGTGGTTAGGAGAATCGTGGAGTGGTTGTTCCACTGGGACCCTGTGGAAGGAGTATATATAGTAGAGCATTCTTAATCTGGAGCCCATAGAAATATATGAATATATTTCAGGGAATCCAGGAACTTTGGGGGGCTTTTGATCCCTGATAATAATTTGATGTTTTATCATTGTTTCATCTAAGTGGGCTTTACTCCAACATCCATTGAACTTAGAGAAAAGATGAAAGAGTAGTGACATCATAGACAGGATGTTGCAGTTTTAGAGATGAAGGGGAGAAAAAATGGCATTCTTCTACTGATAACTGTGCATTCTTCCTCCAAGACTGACTGGTCAGAACTTTGATACCCAGATAGCTTATGCCCTACAAAGTGAATTTTTAGTCTTTACCTAGATTTTCCTGGTATAAAAAGGTCAGAGCCCTTTTCTTTAAATTAAAGATGCATACATATTGATCAATTGAGAAGTTAACTGATCTTTTCCACAGTAAACCATACCCTGCTATTGATAGGGAAGCTGAGATACAACCTCTGGCAAGTGAAATCATTCCTAGCACTGTATTATCCTAACAGGAAGTTGAAGCCAATACTTTTTGTTGGTAAGTGAAAGTCCTTAGTGAACATCTAGATCATTATTCACTAAGAGAGAAGAGCTGCTGAGGAATTTTTCTTTTGGCTTGCCCACTGCTGTATATAAATTGTTCCACTTCCACAAAGTCCTACTATGGGATCTCCGGTGAGATGATGACCTATTTCTCCTCCCTGCCCATTCCCCAAGGACCTCCCTGGATTCTACATCTTATAAGATAATAGTTGGGATATTGATGTATTTATGGAGGCAGAGTCAACAGTTAGGATTCAGAAACATTACTAAGTTTCAATGTAACAACTTTAGTTACATGAAACAGTACAAACAATGATGCAAGTAGAGACCAAAAGGAAAACACCTTCATCTCCTAATTAGTTGTCCCAAAACATTGATCCTTGACATCCCAACTCTATATATGTATACTTATGGGCATATTTTGCTATCTTTATATTGACTCTTTGGGTAGGATTATTACTGATATTAATAAGATACCAAACCACAATAGCAGATCTTGACTCAACCCTTCCTTTTAATATTTGCCGGTGGTTACCTAAAGTCCCAGGTTGAAGAAAAAACTTGCATAAACACAGTTTAATTGACCTAACCAAACTTGTAATTTTTTATATAGTGCTACAATTAATAATTTCCTATGAAAGATACTACTTTAGCCAAATTGATGGAGCAATGGGCAAGGGAGAGAGCTGGTTAATATTGTTCTGATGCAAGCAAGAAGTCCATAAGATTGATAAACAGAAAAACTAGAGGATAAGAAATATGTATTACATTCCTAAAATGGATCAAAGAAATTGACATAAGTTCAGTTATGTCAAGGAGAGGGATTGTGAAAAACATTTTAAAAAGAAGGCTATTTTAGATAAATTCCATGGATAGACAGAAAAATGGGGAAGTATAATAAAAAAAATTAAAACTTTCCAAAAATTGGCTTCTTATATGCTCCCTATTCCTCCTTATATGGAATATGAAATAAATCAACCAATAATAACCAAAATAAAAAATTTAACTCAATCTAGTCCCCACTTCCCTTTGAAGGAACAAGTTGCAATCTGTTAGAACTTCTCTGGAATTTATGAGCTGTGTGACATTGGATAAGTAATTTAACTCTTTTTTCCTCAGTTATCTCTGTCATAACTTCTAAGATCCTTTTATTTAAATCTATGATTTTAATATGTGTACAAGTGGGCCTTGTTACTTCTACTGTGAATTATCACCACCTTTTAAGACCTCTCAGATATCATTGTTCTGTATGTATTCCAGTGCTTTAAGAACCTGAACAACCTAATATGTTATCTAAATGTGAGACTTTGGAGAACTGATGAGTTAAAAAGAGTACTCAATAATTGCAACAGGATATAAGAGATGCTTTTGTTCTAGAGCCTTTTCAAAAATATATGTATTTAGATCTTATTACTTGAATGGGAATCAGATTCTTTTCATTCTCTTTGATGTTTATTGTTTCAAATGCAATGGTTTCTCAAGATAATAAAAGATGTGTATTTAGAAAATCAGTCTTCTTCCTATCCCAAATAGCATGGAATCCAGAGATGCTATTGATCCATTAATCATCATAGTTATTAGCAGCTTAGTCCTTTGAAGAAAAAAAGAAAATCTCTTACTTTTGAAAAAGGATTCCTTTTTAAAAGAGACTTTTAAAAAGGTAAATGCAAGCAGAGAACACAAAAGCAATATGTGTTATTGAAGATACAATCTCTTTCTTTCTTTATTTTAAATGAGAATTTCATTTTCAAGGAAGAAAAATTCTGAAATCATTCCAGGTAAGATTCTTCTGGTACAGTTTGAGTACATGTGCCAATTTTCCAGCAATCTTCAAAGAGCAGAATTAGTGAACTACTCAATCTGTTGGGGACAGGATCAATTGAACATCACTTTTCCAGCAGACTGAATTTTCCACATGATGGCTTTTTTCCCATTGTAATTATTTCCCAGACAAACATTCAGTTCCATTTCTGTGGAGCTGAGAAGGTTGTTACAAATTGGCAACAGGCCCCCACTGGTTGAAAGGGACACAGTACCACTACTTCCAAGCATTTGAATTTGTGGTTGCTATCCGCTCATCCTTAGATCTCATGTCAGCTATGACTTCTGTCTGGAAATGTCATTTGCTTAATTTGGCAAGATAGGGCAGTTCTTCCAGTTGGAAGCAGACAAGGAACATAAATGTAACTTTTTAAAAGAGTTCTGCCCTAGCCTAACATCAACATTAGGCTTAAAAAGTTCCCAGGCTAACTGCTATCCATCTCCAGAGAAAGAACTGATGAACTCTGAAACATTTTTTTAAAAAAATCTTTTGCTATTTTTTGTGTTTGCATGCACACGCACACTCATTTTCTTTTTCAATATGGCTAATATGAACATATATTTTCATGACTTTATATGTATAATTTATATCATTGCTTGCCTTTGCAATGGATGAGGAGAGGTCAAGAGGAAGAGAGATAATTTGAAACTCAGTTTTTTAAAATGAATGTTAAATTTTTTTTTACATATAATTGGGAAATTTTTAATGAAATAAAAATTATTAAAAAAAAAACCTTCCCAGGTTGAGGAAGACAAAACTTTAGCAAAGGTACTTCATTAAACCACACAAGTCCAATGCTGCTCCTGAGATACATAAATGATATACTGAAGATGGGAATACCCAATAAAAAGCAAACCCAAAGACTCACAAGAGCCAAGCAGCCTAGGATAATTTAGTGAAAGGGCAAATAGTCTCCATACTCCATCAATGACCTTATGAGTAATATTTTACTTTATGCATACTCACACACATATATTAATAATAGTGATTTGGAGATCCTACCTGACCTCATAATTCTTCAACTCTCCTTATCCTAGTGACATCCATTTCTATCTATCTCACTGTAGCTATATAATGGCAGGAAGTATAACTCCTGACCATTACCTGAAATATGGAGTTCTACCTCCTGACATCCTGACATCCAGAAACTCACTCTCTGATCACACCCTTTCATCTTTTCATTCTTATGACTTTTTCAATCACCTTAAACTTAATTGTCACTCTCATTATGACCTTTGTCCCCTCAAATCTCTACATATTCATAATCTATTCTGGATTTACTTTGTGTCCTTATTCCCTCTTGGACTATGATTAGCTACTTAAAATGAGAAATCTTTGGCTCTGTGGCTTTATGTCATATTTCTAATCATATGTCTTGAATAACTTCAACCAGCTGACTTCTTCCCTCTTAACTGTCTAAATATTGCTGGGGAAAGTAATATAAATAATTCTGATAAGTTAATCTAGCATCAATATTTGTTTTGAAGTCTGAGGTGGTCCTCACTATTGCTTAGAAATCCTTTGATTCAATTCTTTTTTTTTTAACATTTTATTTATTTTTCTGATTATACATGTATATTAACTTTTTAAATACACATTTCTTTGTGAGTCATGTTGAAAGAGATAAATCAGGGGGAAAAAGGGGAAAAAACCACAGGAGGGAAAAAAAAACAGAAAAAAAGAAGTGAATGTAGCATGTGTTGATTTACATTCAATCTCCAAAGTTCGCTTTCTGGATGCAAATGGCATTTTCTACCCAAAGTTTATTGGGATTGCCTCTGATCACTGAATCACTGAAAAGAACCAAGTCTTTCATAGTTGATCATCACACAATTTTACTGTTACTGTATACAGTGTATTTCTGGTTCAGTTTGTTTTACTCAGCATCACTTCATATAAATCTTTTCAGGCTTTTCTAAAGTCAGCTTGTTCATCATTTTCTATAGAACAATAATATTTCATTATCTTCATATATCACAATTTATTCAGCCATTCTGCAATTGATGGACATCTACTCATTTTCCAATTCTTTGCCACCACAAAAAAGAGCTATTACAAACATTTTTGCACATGTGGGTCCTTTTTCCTTCTTTATGATTTCCTTAGAATACAGATCCAATATTGGCACTACTGGGTCAAAGAGTATGCAGTTTTATGGCTCTTTAGGCATAATTCCAAATTGTTTTCTGGAATGGTTGGATCAGTTCACAACTCCACCAACAATGCATTAATGTCCCAGTTTTCCCACACCCACTCCAAAATTTATCATTATCTTTTCCTGTCATCTTAGCCAACTTGAGAGATGTGAAGTGACAACCCAGAGTTGTTTTAATTTCTCTAATCAAGTGATTTAGAACATATTTACATATGGTTATAGATGGCTTTAATTTTGTCATCTGAAAATAGTCTGTTTGAATCCTTTGACTCTTATTAATTGAGAAATGACTTGCAGCCTTATAAATTTGATACAAGTCTTTATATATTTTATAAATGAGACCTTTATTATAAACACTAGCTCTAAAAATATTTTCCCTATTTTGTACTTCCTTTTTATTCTTGTTCCTGTTGGTTTTGTTTGTGCAAAGTCTTTTAATTTAATGTAATTAATGTTGCCCATTTTGCATTTCATAAAGTTCTCTAGCTCTTCTTTGTCATAAATTCCTCCCTTCTCATCTGATAGGTAAATTATCCCTTTCACTCCCAATTTGCTTATCATATCACCTGGAAATCATGCACCCATTTTGACCTTATTTTGGTTTGGGCTATGAGACATAGTTTAAGTTGAGTTTTTGTCATTTTATTTTCCAGTTTTCCCAGCAATTTTTGTGAAATAGTGAGTTCTTATCCTAGAAGCTGAAGTTGGGTATTTATCTAATACGATATTACTATAGTCATTATGTCTAAACTATTCCACTGATCCATCATTCTATTTCTTAGCCAGTATCCAATGCTTTTGATGGCTGCTGCTTTATAACATAGTTTTAGGTCTGACACTATTAGGCCACCATTCTTATATTCCTTTTTATCCCTATTCAGTGTTCTCCAGAAGTCTACCATATCTAGGTTTTCTAGTATTCTAATAATCCTCTTAGTTCCTTTCTTGTTTATTTTATGATTAGATTTGCCTAATTCTGAGAGGGAAAGATTGAGATCCTTCACTAGTATAGTTTTACTGTCTATTTTTCCCCATAACTGGATTAAAATCCAGGATTTTGGCTGCTCTACCACTTGGTGCATATATATTTACTACTTCATTGTTCACACTACCCTTTATCAAGATGTACTTTCCTTCCTTATCTCTTTGAATTAGATCTATTTTTACTTTTGCTTTATCTGAGATCAGAATTGCTGACCCTGCTTTTTTTTTCTTCAGTTGAAGCATAATAAATTCTGCTCCAGCCTTTTACTTTTATTCTGTATGTATTTCTCTGTTTCAAATGTGTTTCTTGCAAAAAACATAGGATTCTGTTTTTTAATCCATTTTGCTATTCACTTACATTTTATGGGAGAGTTCATCCCATTCACATTCATAGTTATTATAATCAACTCTGTATTTCCTTCTATCCTATTTTCTCCCCTGTATAAATTTTTGCTTTCCCTTTTCAGCCTATCCTTAGCAGTGTTTTGTTTTTAACCCAACCAACCCACTACTTGACTTATCTTCTATCACCCTTTTCCCATCTCTTATCCCTTTCTTCTAGTGTTTCTGCCCTCCCTTCTATCCTGTCCCTCCCTTTTATTTCCTCTTTCTCCTCCTGCTTCTTTATAGGGTAAGATAAATTTCGATACCCAATTGAATGATTAAGCTGTTACCTCTTTGAGCCAAATTTGATGAGATTAATCTTCAGAAAATGCTCATTCCCTCCTTTTTTCACTTTAATGTAATAGGTCTTTTGTGCTTCTTTATGTGACCTAATCATACCTCCCCTTTCCTCTTTTCCTCTCAGTACAGTCTTTTTCTACCCCTTAATGACTTTTTTCTTTGATATCATCAATCAGAGCCCATCTACAACCATACCCTCCATCCATGTGATATCCCCCTCTAACTGACCCAAGAATATCTATAGTTATTAAGAATTAAAGAAATCACTTTCTCATCCAGGGATGGGAAACTTTTAGTTTAACTTTTAAATAACATATATTTTCCCCCTGTTTTCTTTCTATACTTCTCTTGAGTCCTGTTTTTGAAAGTCAAGTTTTCTGTTTAGTCTTGGTTTTTTCAATAGAAATGATCCATAGTCTCTTACTTCATGGAAGATTCATCACTTCCCCTGAAAAATAATGCTCAGTCTTTCTGGGTAATTAATTCTTGGTTATAACTTCAGGTTTTTTGTCTTCTGGAATATGGTATTCCAGGCCTCCCCATTCTTTATTGTAGATGCTGCCAAATTCTCCTGTTGCTCCTTGATACTTGAATTGCTTTTGTCTGGTAGCTTGCAGTATTTTTTCCTTTGGGATTATAGTTTCAGAGTTTTTAAATTTGGTATTTTCTTGGTGGAATCTGTTTCCAGAGGAGATCAATGGATTCTTTCAACGAGTATTTTTCCCTCTGTTTCTAGTAAATCAGGGCAGTTTTCCTTGCCAATCTCTTGAAGAATGGTATCCAGGATGGTTTTTTGGAAAAGGCCTTCAGGTACACCAATAATTTTTAAACTGTCTCTACTAGATTTATTTTCCAGGTTAGCTGTTTCTACAATGAGGTATTTTACATTTTCTTCCATTTTTTCAGTCTTTTTAATTTGTTTGACTGATTATTGATGCCTTATAAAGTCAGTTGCATCATTGTAGTTTTTAATGTGTGATTTTCTTCAATTAGCTTTTTAATTTATTTTTTCATTCAATTTATTTTACTTTTTAAAATATTGTTTTCTTCAGTGATTTTTTTTTTTTTTTGCATTTGGTCAAGTATATTTTTTAAGGAATTGCCTTTCTGTTCTAAGATGTTAACTCTCAGGCATACCTGTCATTTCCTGTCTCATTTTTTTTTTCTCTACCTCTCTCATTTTCCTTTTAATGTCTTTAATGAGCACTTCCAAGAAGCCTCTTTGGGCTTGAGACCAATTCATATACTTTTTTTGGGATTTCCTCTGTGGACATTTTGACCTCTTCTGAGCTTGTATTTTGGTTCCCTGTAACCATAGTAGCTTTCTATGGTCAAGGTTCTTTTCTGTTTCTTGCTCATTTTCCTTTCCTTTCCTTTTGATATTTCCTCTTTTTTTACTTTTATGGTTGAGCTCTGCTCCTAGGGTAAAGGGAACACCATCCCAAGCTTTCTGTGCATCTCTGAGCCTTGGCTTTGAGCACAGAAGCCCCTTGTGTTTATAGGGGGTAGCTTTGCCTGCTCTTTCCAGGAAACAGTCTAGTTCCCAAGAGTTTGCCTTCTGAGTTGGGACTGGAAGTTGTCCCATTATCTATTCCACTACTAAGCCAGGATCAATGATCTCAGTTTTGATCTTTTATGATTAAGATTCTCTCACCAACTTTTCCAGAATTTATCTGAAAGTGGTTTCATTCTGTTGGACTCTGCTCAAAGACTTGGTTTCATGTGGTTTTCCAGGGAAACTAGGAGAAGTTAAGCAGCTTTTTGGCTTCATTCTACCATCTTGGGAAATCTAATTCAATTCTATTGACCAACTTTTATTTCCTCAACAATAACTGTCCTAAGTTTAAAAATAAAAACATTAAAAAAGCAAAAAACCAAAAACCCACATCCTTTTCTCCTCACACTACTGTTCCTGTTCTTTCTATTTTCAAATTCTACTTTATTGAAGTCAAAATCATATGTTTTTAGTTTTCTCACCTCTTTTCTATACCTTGAGATTTCTTGGCACCTTCAATTTCCTCCAATCATCCTTCTTGCATTTTCAATGTCTCACTTTCCATAGACCCTTCTCTTTATTTTAAAATATTTATTTATTTATTTAATTTATGGGATAAAACAAACATTTCCATAACATAATATCATTAAAAAGGTTTCACATGAGACAAGTTTATTGTGTATAACTTGTGATTCTTTTAAAATATATAGTAAATTTTTCTTCCCCTCACCACCTGAGAGATGACTACTATTACTATATGGGATGATAGTTGTGATTATTAAAAATTGTATTACTAATAGTACAAGAAAAAGGAATGTACATACAGAGATGGTATGGGTTTATGGTTAATTTGATAAAATAAAAAAATTATTAAGGAATGAAAAAGAGGAGCACACTGGCAGGGAGAGATAGAATGGAGAAATGAGGTGGCATGAAAGACTTATTAGAGTGGAGAGGATGATGGGAGTTAAATAATGGACATCACTTGAACCTTTCTCTCATTATCAGCTAATAAACCCCAATAAAATAGATAAGCTATTGATTAATTTGATTTAAAAAAGAAAGAAAAATAAAAAATTCAGTATAAAAAATGAAAATTGTAAAAATCCCCTCAATGAAGAAGAAATTAAAGCAATCATTAAGAAATATCTTGCCCAATTATATGCCAATAAATCTGATAATCTGGGCAAAACAGATGAATATTTATAAAAATATAAATTACTCAAATTAAACAATTAGGAGATAAAATATGTAAATAACTACATCCTAGAAAAAGAAATTGAATAAGCCATTAATGAACTCCTTAAGGAAAAATACAAGGGCCAGATGACTTCACAAGTGAATTCTACCAAACCTTTAAAGAACAATTAATTCAAATACTATTGGGAAAAATAGATAAAGAAGGAGTTCTACCAAACTCTTTTAATGACACAAATATAGATGCTGATATCTAAACCAGATAGCACTAAAACAGAAAAGGAAAATAATAGGCCAATTTCCCTAATAAACATTGATGCAAAAATATTGAACAAAATACTAGCAAGGAGATTGCAGCAATATATCACACAGATTATACACTATGAGCAGGTGGAATTTATACCAGCAATGCAGGGTTGCTTCAATATCAGGAAAACTGACATCATAATTGGCCATATCAATAACAAAACCAACAGATATTATATGATTGTCTCTGCAGATGCTGAAAAAGCTTTGGACAAAATACAACATCTACTTCCAAAATAACCATAGAGAGCATAGATAGAAATAAAGGGAATGTTCCTTAAAATAATAAATATCAAAAATTATCAGGAAGCATTATTTGTAATGGGGATAAACTAAAAACCTTCCCAAAAAAGATCATGAATGAAGTAAAGGTGTTTGTGATCACCACTATTATTCAATGAAATACTAGAAATGTTAGCTATAGCAATAAGAGAAGAAAAAGAAGTCAAATTAGATCAGGCAATGAGGAAACAAAACTATCCCTCTTTACAGATGATATGATAGTTTACTGAGAAAACCCTAGAGAATCAATTAAAAATAATTAACAACTTCAGCATATTTGCTTACATAAGAGGGGCCAGTGGAAAAAGTATTGGAAAAAGTGGAAAAAGAGTCAGAAGACCTGAATTCCAGTCTCACCTCTTGCAGTTACTGTCTATGTGATGTGGACAAATAACTTACTTTCTCTAGACCAGAGGTTTAAGTGCTCAACAAAATAACCTCTAAACTATTTCCCCAGCTTGGTTATTCTATTTTATAAAGTACTTCAATAAACATACAATAAAGCAAGTAATGAAATTATTATAATTTCCATTTTGCAAATGGAGGAACATTAGTTCAGAATGTTAAATGAATTCTTCACATTCACAGGGCTGTTGAGTATCATACATTAAATTTGAATTTCAAAACTCCTGTCTCCAAATCCAGCATTCTTTTCAAGAGAAGCAGCTTGCTGGTACAGAGAATAGAGCACTGGGCCTGGAGTCAGAAAGATTTATTCAAATCCAGAATCAGATATTTACTAATTTCATGACCCTAGGTGCCTCATTTATTTCTATTTACTTCAGTTTCTCAGTCGTAAAATGAAGATAATAATAGTACTTACCTCTCAATATTATTATGAGAAATAAAGAAGGTAATATTTGTAAATCACTTTAGAAAATGTCTAACATATATTAGACATTTTTTAAAATGCCCATTTCCTTTCCTCACTAAAATGGAAGAGGAAAGGATTAATGGGAAAGATGACATCTAAAATACAACTTGTGATTTCAGAGAGGCTTGGAGAGACTTACATGAACTGATGCTAAGTAAAATGAGCAGAACCAGGAGATCATTAAACATGGCAACATCAATATTATACAATGATCAATTCTAATGGATGTGGTTTTTTTCAACTTCGAGATGATTCAGAGCAGTTCCAATGATCCTGTGATGAAGAGAGTCATCTACAGCCAGAGAGAGGACTGTGGGGACTGAGTGTGGATTACAATATAGCATTTTCACTTCTTTTGCTGTTTGCTTGAATTTTATTTTGTTTATCATTTTTTTGATCTGATTTTTCTTTTGCAGCAAGACAATAATTGTACAAATATATGTGCCCTATTGGATTTAACATATATTTTTACCATGTTTAACATATGTTGGATTATTGCCCTCTAAGGAAGGAATTGGGAGGAAAGAGGGGAAATTGGAATACAAGGTTTTGCAAAGGTCAGTATTGAAAAATTATCCATATATATGTTTTGAAAATAAAAAAAACTTTAATAAAAAATAAAATAAAATACATGTTGAAGGATTTTAATAGAGATGAAGAGGTACTACATTTAGAAATTAAGTGATGGACTATATAACAATTTTCAAGATATGTAAGATACTTTTAGTGGGTCATTTTAATTTTTTATAATATTAGAATAATAGATATAACCAATTTTTTTTTAAAAAATAGCTCTTTGAGATCCTTGAGATCCTTTATAATTTTTTAGACTATAAATGGATCCTGAGACTAAAAAATTTGCCCTACTTGAATATCCAGGGACATAAGAGAGCATAGTATGACATTAGAAATAGTTAGGAGTCCAACATGTAAAAGGAAATAATAGAAAATGTTTAAAAAAATCAATTGGCACTAGATTTTAGAGAACTTTAAATGACAAATTAAGACAACTTTTTATCCTGTCAATTAATCAACAATCATTTCTTTTTATAAATTAAGGCTTTTTATTTTTACATATATACTTGTATAATTTTTGACATCCACTCCTACCCTTTTCTCTCCTTTCCTCCCATCTCCTTCCCCAGGCAGAAAGCACTCCAAAATATTGTTAAACATGTGCAATTATTCTATACATATTCTATACAAATATCATGCTGCACAACAAAAATCAGATCAAAAGAGAAAAAAATGAAAAAGAAAACAAAATGCAAGCAAACAATAACAAAAAGATACTGTATTGGGACCCACATTCAGTTCCCACTGTCCTCTCTCTATATATATTTTAGAAATGAGGCCTTACAGAACCCTTGAATGTAACAATATTTTCCCAGTTTATTGCTTCTGTTTGTCTGCATTGGTTTTGTTTGTACAAAATTAATTTTTTTTTACTTCATCTGAAGCATATTAAATTCTGCTCCAAATTTTTACCTTTACTCTGTATGTATCATTATGCTTTAAATGTATTTCTTGCATACAACATATTATGGGATGTTGGCTTTTAATCCAGTTTGCATGTTTTATGGGACAGTTCATCCCATTCACACTCACAGTTAAAATAACTTATTATGTATTTCCCACCTTTTTATTTACCTCAAGTTATGCTTTTCTTTTTTCCTTCCCCCTTTCCCTTCTTTCCAGTATTTTGCTTTTGACCACAACCTTTCTCAAACTTCTCTCCCCCTTTACAGTGTCTCCCCCTTTTTTATATCTTTCCCCTATTATTTCTGTTTTTTCTTCTATTAGTCTCTTCCTTTCCTCTCCCTCTTTCCCCTCCCACTTCCCTATAGGGTGAGACAAGTTTCTCTGTGAAAGCAAATATGTCTAATATTCCCTCTTTGGGCTAAATCTTATGAGAGTAAGATTCACACAATGTTCATTCCCCTCCCTTCTTTCCCTCAATTAAAACAAGTCTTCGTTGTCTCTTTATGAGATGTAATTTCCCTCATTTTACCTCCATTTTCCTCTTTTTCCAGTACAATTTCTTTTTCTACCTTTTTTTTTTAATATTATCACAGTAAAATCAAACTATACCTGCATTCTCTAAGTATTCCCATAATAGGGATATAGTACTCAAGAGTTCTTACCTTTTTATCTTTTTATACTTCTCTTCAGTTCTGTATTTGGAGATAAAATTTTATATATTGAGTTTGAGATTACTATACAGCATCCACTTAGATATATCCAATAGACAATAATGGTTTTGTGCAGGGATTCTGGAGGGAGACTAAGATGAACTATATATCAGGGAGTTACCTGTATAGAGATGGTTATTAAAGTAATAAGAATGGAAGAGATCACCAAGCGAAAAGAGTGTAGAGAAAAAAGAAAAGAGAATGCAGGCCAGAGCCTTGGGTAAATCCACAGTTAGTGTCTCAGAGCAATGGGTCTGGGGTCAAGATGATCCAAAGTAGGTAGTTAAATATCCAATGAGTGGTGAATGTGTATATCAAAATTCCTCCTTCCTCATACACATGTGATTTGTAAGCTACAATGAAATAATAACAAATATTATTTATCTTTAAATCTCTTCCAGCACCATCACAAAGCTTTGCACATAGAAACATCCAAATAGATGTCTGTAGAAACGAATAGAAACACCACAATGCTTAAAAGAAAAACTGGGGGGCCTTAAAGAGACTTACTTTTAGTGATCTAGAAAATTTATTTATAGAGAATAACTTATTCCCATATAATACCAAGGAGGTAAATATAAAGAAAGAAAGGGCATCATTTATATGACTTTTGTAAAAGTATAGATCAAAAGGTAACAGATTGACTTATAAATCTAGCACGAAAAATGTCCATTAAAATGATGCTAAGACTTCATAGGAAATAATTTCCTGACATTGAAAAAGCAAACCGTTTGATGTAGGGAAATAGGAAGCTTATACTGGCTATAACTGCTCTTATTTATTTTACTTCACTGATCTTGCAAAAAGTATGAATCTCAGGAAGTTGATGAAAGTACTGATAGCCAAGCTCTGAACACAAGTGTCCAGTGACAGAACAAATGCATTTAAAACTGCTTAACTAGATAAGGACTGATGTGAGCCTCAGTTCAGTGAATAACAACAATTTTTATTGTTTTTTTAAATAATGTTTGTACATGTTTATGTTTGATAATTACAAATTAATTTCCATGTTATCCTGGTCCATTTCTATGGTTTTAACAATGTAAAATTTTCACAAAATAGGAAGACTAACTAGAAATACAAAAAAAATGATAAAACTTTATTACAGGTAATCCATACAAAAAGTAATTTGAAAAATCCAGGAAAACTGAAGAAGGTGGTGGAGGAAGAAAGAATCAGGCAAAAATCTCTGTAGATCACAATCACTCTTTTTTGTTTATTTGTTTTGTTTTGTTTTGTTTATTTGGTTTGCTTATTCTCCTAGTTACACTCAACCAAAAAAAATTACATTTGTTTCTAAAATTTTTGAGTTCTAGATTCTTTTCCTTGTCCCCAACCACAATTAATAAATCACTTGTGAAATCATGCAAAACATTTCCATTAAAATCAAGTTGTGAAAAACAAAACATAGATCTCTCACCCTAATGAAAAAAAAAAGCTTTCAAGAAAAATTATGTTAAAAAAGAGAGAAAGAGAAAGAGAATATTTGAGTCTCTCTTCAGACACAATCAGTTCCTTCTCTGAGTATGGATTAGATTTTTCATCATAACTCCTTCAAAGTAGTCACAGATGACTGTACTACTGAGAATAGTAAAGTCATTAACACTCAGTGTACATTGCTATTACTTTGTATATAGTATATTTCACTTTGCTTGAGCTCATGCAGGATTTTCCACATTTTTTTTCTTCCTGAGAACATCCTGTTCATCATTTCCCATGATACAATTATATTCCATTATAAACACATACTACAGTTTACTGAGCCAGTCCCCAATTGATGAGCATTCTCTCAATTTTCATTTTTTTTTGTCCAGAGAAGAGAGCTGCTGTGAATATTTTTTGTATATATAGGTCACTTTCCTTTTACAATCACTCTTGAGGCAATTATTCAACTGTCTCATAATCATTTGAGGAGACAGGATAGATAATGATGATGATGATGACAGCAACCATGAACATAACACTTTAAGATTTGAAAAGTACTTTATAAATAATCACAAATCTTGAGTAAGAGAGTCTTCAGTTTACAAATGGAAGAAGTGCATCAATTATCCTGTAAGAGATGACTCCTGGACTTGCCAATTTGGGAAACCAATTTGGGAAACTAGAATACCAGTTTGGGAAACTAGAAGTTTCCAGTTTAGAAGATTTCAGATATGGAGAGTCTCAGAATGGAATTAGGAAAGAGAGAGTAGACCTGCCTAGAACAGAGCAGCTTGTTACACTAAATGTTAGGAATAGATACCTAAAGAAAAAAATCTTATTGGCTTTCTGGATTATCAGATAAAAATTAACTCATTTGATCTTTATAATCCTATAGGTCCACTGACTCCAAAGCCACTGTATGTTTATGATAGAATGGTCTCAAATTTATCATGGTGGAACTATTTCATAGTTACCTTGATGACTAATGGCACATTAGTAAATGTGTTTACTTCAAATTAAATTTGAGCAAATTTATAACTTTCAGACAAATAGAAAAACATCTAAAATTCTAAGAAGAAATACATAGTCCTGAATGCAAAAGATTACTATTGGGATAACAAAAAAAATTGAATTTTTAAAAAAATAAATAAGCCATTGCCTAATTAGATAATTTTAAAGGCAAAAGAAAAAAGGAATTTATTAAAACAAGACTCAGAAAATGACTTTCATTAAAATATATAAGAAGTTATAGAAATTGACAGAAAACATCCTATGTAGGAATCCCTATAAAGGGAAAACTTTAAAAGAATAGATGCCTATCAAAAAAGAATGGAAGATTATTTACATAAATTAAAAAACCTATATTTAATAAAACATGAAATAAAGAATCTAAACAGTATAGTCTCTGAGAAGTTGAATAATCTATAAATGGCTTCTGAAAAGCAATATTAAAAAAAAAAACACTTTGGGTTCGCTTTTACAAATGAGGCTTATCAAATATTTAAAGAATTAACCCTTATGCCTCAAAGATTATTCAGAAACTTGAAAAAAAACTTACCAAACTTCTTCTAGAAAAGTATAATACTGATAAGAAAATCAGGAAGAGACAAAACAGAAAAAAGAAAAACATAGATCAATATGTGATTGATGAATTAATGAAAAAACAAAAATTATTCAGTATAACTAGTTTTTCATAATACCAGAAATGTAGTGGTAGTTCAACATAAAATACCATAAATTGATTCAATCATTCAGGAAAATTATTTGGAACTACATAAAAAAGTGACAAAACTACTCATTTTTTTAACTTAGAGATTTCACTGTTATACATAATCCTAAGAAGTAAAAGAAAGAAAGAATGGTTTGGTATATGCCAAAATAGTCATAGCAGCACATTTTTTGGTAACAAGAAAATGAAAACAAAGTGGAAGCCCATTTATTGCAGAATGGCAGGACAAATTATAATACATCACCAGAATAATGTTATTGCTTTATAAGAAGCTACAAAGAAAATATGGAGAGACTTGAAATATTTTGAATAACTGATACAGACTGAAATAAGCAGAATCTAGAGAATATAATACACAATGGTAACCATAATATTAAATCTCAGATCAATACTATGACCAATTTTTACACCAGAGACTTGCTTGTGTAGTAAATCTCCCTTTTCTTGGTAAAGAAGTAGTTACTAGAGATATAGAATGAGGCATATGCTAACATAATGAACAATTCACTCTATGAATTGGGAAAGGGGAGCAGTGAGAAAAAGCAACAAAACTTTAAAATAATAAATAATTTTTAAAAAGCTAAAGTCATTATATGCATAATGGGAAGGGTCAGTATGGTAATAATTTTATAACGGGAAGAACAAAAGCACAGAAAGGTTAAATGATATAAGAAAGTTCCCATAATTAAGAATACAGCTAAACTAGAAGTGTAGTGTCATCTTAAATGAACTTAAAAGTATAGTTTTTTGTTTGTTTGTTTTATAATTGTTCATATTTAACATCTCTTGAATACCAGTGTGCTAGTCCCCATAAAGATGGACTTAGGATAGTTTCAAAATCATGACAGAGAATGATGTTCCACATAATTTTCTTGACTATTCAATTGCTGGTTAAATGAGATTATATCCCATTGGATCCTAAAGCTGAAAAGTTAGAAAATAGGACAATCTTTGATAGCAGCAGCTGATGCTGAGATATGGATGAGACTAATACTAAAGAAGGATGCAGTCTTACAGAAAAGGACAAAAGAAATAGCAAGCTTAGATTCAAGAAAACAACACACACAACTAAAACAATGTTAGCAGAAAAAAAGTTTTTTATTTTAAGAATGGAGAGGAAGAATTGGAAGAAATATGGGGACATTCAGGCACTATAAAAAAAGATATCTCCTAATTTTTTTTCTTAATGGAATTTTATTTTTAAATACATGTAAAGTAGTTTTCAACATTCATTTTTATAAGCCTTTGTGTCCCCCTGCCTTACCATTCCCTTCCCAAGATTGCAAACAATCTGATACAAGTTGAATATGTGCAATATTTTAAAACATATTTCCATATTTGTCATGTTGTACAAGAAAAATCAAATTAAAAAGGGAAACACCACAAGAAAGAAAAAAGCAAGCAAACAAACAAATATGATACTTTGATCTGCATTCAGTCTCCATAGTTCTCTTTTTGGCTGTGGATAGTATTTTCTATCCCAAGTCTATTGAAATGGTCTTGGATAATCACCATATTCCTGAGAAGAGATAAGTGTATTACAGTTGATGATCTCATAATCTTTTTGTATAATGTTCTCCTCACTTAACTTAATATGACTTTCCAGGCTTTCCTGAAATCAGTCTGCTGATTATTTCTTAACGAACAATAATATTCCATTGCATTCCTTGATACAACAAGCTGCTACAAATATTTTTGTACATGAGGGTTCTTCTCCCTCTTTTATCATCTCTTTGGGATACAGAACCAGTGGGTGATATTGCTGGATCAAAGGGTTTTTCAGGCCTTTGGGAATCAACTAATTGATTTTTAAATATTTTTCTATTTTATTTGATTTTTGATTTAAAAAAAATCATTTAATATTTCCCCCAATTACACTTAAAACAATTTTGTTACATTTTTTTTTAATTTTGAGTTTCAGATTCTGTTCTTTATCCCCACTCCTAGCTCCTTTAAAAATCCACATGTGAAGTTATGCAAAACATTTCCATAAAAGTCATATTATGAAAGAAAACACAGATCTCTTATCCTAACCCCCCAAAAAAAACCCTTAAGAAAAATAAAGTAAGAAAGAGAGAAAAAGACACCCCCCACACACACACACACACAGAGAGAGAGAGAGAGAGAGAGAGAGAGAGAGAGAGAGAGAGAGAGAGTTTGAATCTGTATTCAAACACAATTAGTTCCTTCTCTAGATATGAATAGGATTTTTCATCATAAATCCTTCAGAATATTTGTGGATCATTGTATTACTGAGAATAGCAAAGTCATTTACAGCTGTTCATCTCAGAACATTGTTATCACTTTGTATACAATACATTTCACTTTTCTTGAGTTCTTGGAAGATTGTCTAGTTTTTTTCTGAGAAGTAGCATTTCCATTAGAATGACAATATTCCATCATAATCACATATCCCAATTTATTCAGCCATTCTCCGATTAATGGGCATCTCCTCGGTTTCCAATTTTTACCCTGAGAAGAGAAATGATATGAAATTTTTTTATTTATAGATCCTTTTCCTTTTTAAAAAAAATAACTTTTGGTATTAATGCCTAATAGTGATAAATTAGGTCAACACATATGTATGAATTTATAGTCCTTTGGATTATATCATATCTTTTGAACATTTATCAACCGGGGCATGGCTCTTAATGTTTCATAAATTTGACTCAGTTCTCTGTTTGAGAAATGAGGCCTTTTAAGAGAAATTTGCTTCAAAATTCTTTTCAAAATTGTTCTTTCTAATTGTATTTCTCTTCCTTTAATCTATTCTCTCTCTCCTTTCACCTTGTCTGTCTTCAAAAGTGTTTTGCCACTGACCAGTACTTCGCTTGATATTCCCTTTCATTTATCATCTTCCCTATTTCCCAATTCCATTCCCCTCCTATTTTCCTGCAGGGTAAGATAGATTTCTATACCCATATTGTGTGTCTATGTTATTTCCTCTTTGAGTCAATTCTGATGAAAGTAAGGTTTATTTACTTAACTTCTGCCCCCTCCCACTTTTTCCTCTCCACTATAAAAGCATTTTCTTGCCTCTTTTTATAGTAGATAATTAAAACCATTCCACTTCTTTCTTCCCCTTTCTCCCAGTACATTCCTCTCTCACTCCTAAATTTCATTTTTTAATATATTATCCATTCATATAGAACTCACATTTGTGTCTTTTGTCCATATACACTCCTTCTAATTGCCACAATATGAGAAAGTTCTGAGTTTACAAGTATCATTCTCCCATTTCAGAATGGTAAAAAAAATAAACCTTATTAAGCACTTTATGACATCAATTTCCTAATTACATCCTTATGCTTCTCCTGAGGCCTATATATGAAAATCAAATTTTTCATTCAACTCTGGTCTTTTCATCATGAATGTTTGAAAATGCCCTACTTCATTGAATATCCACTTTTTCCCCTGAAGAATTATACCCAGTTTGCTGAGTAGGTGATTCTTGGTTGTAATCCTAACTCCATTGCTCTCCAGAATATCAAATTATAAGCCCTCTAATATTTTAATGTAGAGGCTACTAACTTTTGTCTTATCCTGACTGTGGCTCCACTATACTTGAATTGTTTCTTCCTGGATGCTTGCAATATTTTCTCCTTGAACTGAGTTCCAGTTTTCCAGAATTTGACTTTAATATTCTTAAGAATTTTTATTTTGGGATCTCTTTCAAAAAAATGATAAGTGAATTCTTTCAATTTCTATTTTACCCTCTGGTTCTAGAATATCAGGTTAGTGTTCCTTGATGATTTCTTGAAAGATGATGTCCAGGTCCTTTTTTTATCATTACATTCAGGTAGACCAATAATTTTTAAAATTATCTCTTCTAGATCTATTTCCAGGTTTGTCATTTTTTGGATGGGTATTTTACAGTTTTTCTATTTTTTCAGTTTTTTGGTTTTGCTTTATTGTCTCTTGATTTCTCATAAAGTATTAGCTTCTATTTGCTCAATTCTAATTTTTAAGGAAACTGAGCTTTTGTACTCCCTTTCCTATTTGGCCAATTTTGCTTTTTAAGGCATTTTTCTGATTAGCTTTTTGTATTTCCTTTTACATCACTCTTAATTCTCTTCCTAATTTTTCCTTTATTGCTCTTATTTGATTTTCAAAATTCCTTTTGACCTCTTCCATGGAATGAGTTCAATTCTTATTTTTCTTGGATGGATGTAGGAGCTTTGACTTGGTTATCTTCTTCTGAGTATGTGTTTTAATCTTCCTGGATCTGACCATTTCTATGGTCTGAAACATTTTCTGTTGTCGACTCATTTTCCTAGCCTATTATTTGACTTTTAACTCTTTGTTAAAGTAACGCTCTGTTTCTGGGGTAAACAGTGCACTATCCCACACTTCAGGGGTTTTTGCAGCTGTTTTTAGAGATCATTCTAGGGCCCTGATCACAAACCTTCTTTCCTACCCTAGAACTGTTAGCAGTGTCCCTGAGCCACTGTAGCTGTACAATCTAGTGTGATAAAGCAACAGAGCCCTTCCTCACTGCTAATAAAGAGATCTCCTGTGAGCTGAGACCTCCAGAAGCTGGCACCTGCTGCCACTGCCCACACCCACTCTTGGTTTACTGTCATACTTCTGACCAACATTTTCTGCTGACCTTGCAAGTTGTCTTTGGTGTCTCTAGGTTAGAAGCCACTAGTACTGCCACTGATTCAGAGGTCCCTAGATTTGTTCCTACTTTACTGGCATGGGGTTGGGATTGGGGCTGGGGCCTGACTTGCAATGGCATGGTCTGCACCAGGACTGCACACTGGACTCCCATGCAGTATTTCAAACTTTTTCTGCCGATCTTCTAAGTTGTGGAAGGAAAATGAGTTTGTTTAAAAAAAATAAAGTTCCCAAAGAACAGTGAAAAAGGTAGGTAGAACAAGAAAGGATAAGTAGGTAGGGCTAAATTGGGGATAATGAGAGTGTGAGAAGGGATAATAATGGGAAGGGACATTCCAGAATTCCATTCTGTTATAGAAACTAAATTAGTGTCTTTTTTTTTTTGAGACCTGAGTCCAAAATTATTGAGTCTTTGACTAATGTCTAGGCCTCCTGAGTATATGAATTGAATATCAGTTGCAAATGTGTTATTTTTTGTTTGTAGCAGCCCTGTTTGTAGTGGCTAGAAACTGGAAAATGAATGGATGCCCATCAATTGGAGAATGGCTGGGTAAATTGTGGTATATGAATGTTATGGAATATTATTGCTCTGTAAGGAATGACCAGCAGGATGAATACAGAGAGGCTTGGAGAGACCTACATGGACTGATGCTAAGTGAGATGAGCAGAACCAGGAGATCATTATACACTTCGACAACGATATTGTATGAGGATGTATTCTGATGGAAGTGGATTTCTCTGACAAAGAGACTTAACTGAGTTTCATTGGATAAATGATGGACAGAAACAGCTACACCCAAAGAAGGAATACTGGGAAATGAATGTGAACTATTTGATTTTTGATTTTCTTCCCGAGTTATTTTTACCTTCTGAATCCAATTCTCCCTGTGCAGTGGGAGAACTGTTCGGTTCTGCAAATATGTATTGTATCTAGGATATACTGCAACATATTTAACATATATAGGACTGCTTGCCATCTTGGGGGGGGGAGGGCGGGAGGGGAAAAAATGAAACATAAGTGATTGCAAGGGATAATGCTGTGTAAAAATTATCCTGGCATGGATTCTGTCAATACAAAGTTATTATTAAATAAAATTAAATTTAAAAAAATGTGTTATTTTTTCCATCTCTTTTCCTATTTAGAGGAGAAGAAACTAGGGGGAAAAGAGGACAATTAACCTAACTAAGAATTGTTTGAGTCCTATCTGGGACTGGAAGAGGCCTTTAATTTTCAAGTATGCGTTAGAAATTGTATTTTGTAACATATTGTTTTTAAAAAATTATTTAACTACAACATCCATTATCTATTCATTCCAATGGATAATCGATTAACTACATTTTGCTAAAGTCATATGACTACAGTTCATAAAGCAAGGTCAAATAAGAGAAAGGGGCTTAGAGTTGAATTTCATTGGGTAAATGTACACTAACTACATCCCCTAAACTTTAGTGGGCTACAATTTTGTTGTTATTCTGTTGTGTCCAACTTTTCATGACTCCATTTGAGGTTTTCTTTGCAGAAATACTGGAGTGGTTTTCCATTTCCTTTCCCAGATCATTTTACAAATGAGAAAACTGAGACAGAGTTAAGTGATGTGCCCAGGGTCACACAGCTAGGAAGCATCTAGGATCATATTTGAACTCAAAAGATGCATCTTCCTCACTCCAGGTTTGGTACTCTATCTACTACTCTACCTGCTGCCCCATGTGTTAACATAGCCACCCAAAATAAGACAGAACTGAGTTATCAGTAGTTTGTTCAGTCTGAAAAAAAAATACATAGCTTGGCTCTCTTCCAACACACTCCCTCAGTAGGATGAAGAGTCAATCTCACTCTGTTAACAACCATTTAAGGATCTATTAAGTACCAGGAACTATGCTGAGTGGTTGGGATACAATGAAAAATAAAAGAGCAATTCCTGCTCTCAAGGATCTTATAGTCTAAAAAGGAGATGACACACAAATAACTATGTACAAACTACATATATACAAGAGAAGCCAGAGATTATCAACAGAGGGAAGAGGATACAGGAAAGGCTTTTTGTAAAAATTAGGATTTTAGTTGAGATTTGAAGGAAGTCAGGAAAGGTAAGAAGCAGAGAGAAGGAACAAGAGCATTACAGGAATGGAGGACAACCAGTGAAAATGGCTGGAATCAGGAGATAGAATATTTTACTTGAAATGCAGCTAGTGATACTGCATCACAAATGAAAAGTAAGAAGATTGGAAAAGAAGGAAGAGGACAGTTTATGGAGGGCTTCAAAAGTCAAACTGAAAATTTTAGATTTTATTTTGGAGGGAATAAAAAGTTACAGGAGATTATTGACTAGGGAACATACTGGAATGGAGAAAGATTTGAAGCAGAAAAAACTACCATTTGGCTACTGCTAGGTGTGAAGTGATAAGAGGCAGTGGCAATGTTAGAAGAGATATTGTGAAGGCAGAAATCACAGAACTAAGCAACTGAGAACACCATCTATAGTTATCAAGGTAACCCCATTCTCTCACCAACTCTAACTCCAAGTATAGTGCCCGACAAAGAGTAAGTACTCAATAAATCTATCAATAATTTCAATCAGTTTCAACCTCATACTATTCAAGAGGAAAGATCAAAAGCTGTACTTGCCCCAGGATTATCCTGTCTTTTCCATTTGTCCCTTTTCCCCACCCCCATTGCCGCTGCTAATATCCAACTCTAGACTTTCAATATGTAAAGACCAGATTTTTACAGTAGTCTTTTTTAGTATTTGTTTTTTCATATATAATTTTTATTTTCTCAATTACATGTAAAAATTTTAAACATTTTCAAAATTTGACTTCCATATTCTTTTTATTTTTCCCTCCCATCTTCCCTCCTTGAGAAGGCAAGCAATTTGATACAGATTATATATGTGCAGTGATTCAAAACATTTCCATATTAGCCATATTGCAGAAGAAAACACAGGCCAAAGAAAACAAGAAAAAATTTGAAAAGTTAAAAAAAATGCTTCAATCTGCATTTAGACTCCATCGGTCCTTTCTTTGGAGGTAGATAGCATTTTTCATCATCTGTCCTTGGGAATAATCTTAGATCACAATCGTCTCTTAATAAGTGTTCCTTCCTCTAATCTATCCTTTATTTTAACATCATATTACTCTTATTAAAACATTACTTTCAGCACACTCCCTTACTTTCAAACAAAACCACTAGAAATAATAAATAAGTCAGTGCCCACAGGATAAATCCCCATTCTTCTCAGCTTGATTTTCAAGGTGCTCTAAAATATGAGTATGCACACTCAATCTAATCACTACTTCCCTATAAAATGTTTATTCTAATTATCCTATCCTTTTAATGTACCATGCTCATTCATGCCCCCATATAGTTTTGTTCATATTGTTTTCTCTCCCTCTGATTGAAATTTCTCCTGCTTCCTCTCCACTTATGCAAATCCCTTCCTTCAAGACGTCAGTCATATCTTAGGTACTCTATGATCTCTATCTTAACTTTCCTACTTCCTTCTTGATTAATTAAGGAACCCAATAGGGAACAGCAGATAAATTCCAGGCTTAAAATCAGGAAGTTCTAGGTTCCAAAACTAATTCTGATATAGCTTGTGTGATCTTGGATAATTTCTCCTGATTTCTCAATTTTTGAAGGCTTCCTTCATTGATAAAATAAGCATAAAAGATACAACATTTCTACTCCACAGGGTTGTTGCAAGGCTCGAATTTGGTATTTCATGTCAAAGACTACAGTCAATTCTGCTATAATTTATTTGGAAACTCAAGTTACTCCAATGTGATTGATATAGTAGGGAATATTTTGAGTATAATATGAATTATGGATTTGCTCATACATTTCTTCCCTAAGAAACAATGAGAAAACACAGAAACTTCACAATAACTCACAAGCTACAGCCCTTCCAATGCCCACATCTAGAAGCAAATTCAGGTCTTAATTAGGGTAAAGTGCCCTACTTATTGTATATATGTTAAAGCCTTAAGCGCTGTGGGCAGAGGACTGGTAGACTGCTCACCCTCTCCCCTTCTTTCCACAATGGTCGTAGTTTAGAGTTAGGGGATCAATCTAGACCCTTGGGAACTGAGTCATAAGCTAAGTAGCAGAATGAGACCTAGGACACTGACAATATTTATTATGGAATTTATGCATTATTAGTCATTTGACATGTAAAAAATAGTGTAACAATTTTTATTTGATTCCTATATTTTTTATGTATCACTGAGAAAGTTTTTTTAGCATAATGTCCCTGATTCCATTTCCCCCAGAAGCCCTATAGTTTTATTGCCATTTTACCCAAGGTGACATTTTGCTCACATATAATATTTTGCTCACAAATAAATAAATATTTATTTATTTTATTTTGTAGGTAAGTGATTGGAGGGAATAAGTATGCTGCATTATAGCAGAAATATATACACACATATACATTTCTATTATGATGTTTAGAAAAACATCTTGGTGAGCTGGTAAGTCATAGATTCATGGGTGTAGAACTGGAAGCAGGCTCAGAAAGCATCTAGTCCAACCCCATCATTTATAGACAAGGAGGCTAAGACCAAGATCATAGTAAATAACTTTCTAGATCAGTTTTCTCATCTGTAAAATGGATCCTAATTTCCTTTAAATCTATGATCCCATGTCTTTTTTGTCCTTTTATTGACAATTCATTAACAATACCCTCTCTGGCCCCTAACTCTGCCCCAAAATGGAACTAGCTTTCCTTGCAATAAGAAGGCAAATTTTTTCAAACACACGTCACATTCTCTGTGATATTCTCTCTGAAACTTCAAGTTTGGAATTTCCTTTGTTTCACAATGATTGTGTGTCCCCCACCAATGTCTGAAGCTGTCCCAGAAAAGCCAGGGGAGTCCAAGTTCCCGGGGACAGCTGGGAGGGGAGTGCCATAGAGGGTTCTGGCCACCTGAGCGACACAACTTAGGGGGGCCAAGCCTTCTGCTGGCAGTTGTGGTTCTGAAATGCTTCAGACTGCTCTCTGTGAGCTGGACCCAAGCTGCTTTGGGGGAAATTTCTGCCTTCTTACAAGCACACACACACATGCTAGCTCACAAATGCACACACACACACCTACATGTGCACACACGTGCGCACTCCTACACAGACAGACATACAAGAGGGAGAGGAAACTTCAGAGGAGAGCAGTAGGAATCATTTTCAAAGGGCAGTTAAATGCAGAGAGAGGTCTGAACTAGCACATTTCCCTTTTCCCCTTTAAACAGATGGCATAAATAAAGAGACAAATAAGCTTAGTGAATTAGCTAACCTTATTTCATCTTTTAAAAAAAAAGGAAAGAAAGAAAAAAAGTCTTTATTTATTTAAGCCACGGAGGCCTGACAGCATAGTTGGAACAGCTGGCGATCTGGCTGAATCCCACAGCAGCCTCTGCTTCCAGGCCTAGCTAGGGAGCCAAGTGCTTCACATGACAAAAACTATAGTGTGATTTTGTGGAGCTTGACGATTAGGTCTATAGAATGAAGAATAAAAGCACGTGATAGGCTCTTAACTCTCCCAAGCCAGAAAATGCACACTTAGGACAGTCCCTGGCCAGCCCGAGGAGCCCACCAGCTGTTCCAGGATGTGCACAAGAGGGATTGTTTTGCAATGCTTTTGAAGCAAAGAAACAAAGGGCCAGAGAGACGAGGAAAGAAAGCCATCAGTGGGTCACTGGGCTCCTTCACCAGATCCCGGACCTCTTTGATCCTAAGATGCCTGATGGTGAAGCTGTGGACTCCCTCACCCCATCCTTGAAGGATGGTACCATTCCTCCCCACAATCCACAGCAAAAGCTTCAGCAGCCTAGCCAGGCCCTCCCCTTGCTGCAGGGTAGAGAGAGGTCAGTGTGACTCAGGCCGGAGAATTGCCAATGGGAAAGGGAAAACATCCTGGGCCCAGGAGATTGCCAAGCACTGAAGGAAATCCTATCGTGGCTCACAGGGCAGAGGAGTGACCTCCAGTGCGTGTAAAGTTCACCATTTTCACATTGTGAAATGTCTGGCAAGAAAGGTGCAGATGTGAGCAAAATGTCACCCTGGGTAAAATGGCACGACCTGGGCCTCCGCCCCTTTGGCTTGGGGAAGACGAATCCCAGTGCACAATGCTGGTTCTACCAGCTGAGTTCTTTCCCCCACTAGTCTAGTAGTCACTGGAAAGGAGGAGGATTGACATTCATAGTTAGATGGCAGACTGGTATTTATGAGCAAAAACTGCAGTTTGGTCATTAGTGGGAGAGTTTGCATATGTTCAGACAGCTTGACAGTAAAAACACCTTGGCAAATGTGTCTTCCACACGTTTACAGCTAGACCAAATGTACAGTAAACTAGGGAGAGTCAATATGGCAACACCTTAGTTATTTGGAATTCTAGAAATGTCATCTTGGATAGTTAAGGTTTTTGGCTAGCGAGTGATACCCTTCTTATGTGTTGCCCCCCCTTTTTTTTCCAAAGAAGAATTTTGGATGCAATAAGGACTGGATCCAATTACATTGAAACAGTGAACTTTCTAATTGGGGAAATTAATTTTACCTGAATAGTCTGGAGCCTTTCTGTAATTTAATGTGAAATAGGTGCCTGGACCACTGCAGCCTGGGTCTTTCTGCTTTCAAGGTAACCTCTCTGTAACTTCTTGCAATCTCTAATTAGGCTAGAAATGCCTGAATTTTATCTGAAGCAGAAGATTCAAAACATTCAGCTTAATGACTCCATAAGCATCTATAACAGTGGTCCTCAAAGTATAGTCCAAAGAATTGTTGGGGTCTCTGAAAACCTTTCAGAGGGTCTACAAATTCAAAATTATTTTTGAATAAATAACTAAATATAACCCATGTGAACAAAAACTCTTTGAACAGATCCTCGGTAGTTTTTTTTTTTTTTAACAACATGAAGATACTGAGAACAAAGGTTTAAGAACCACTGATAAAGTGACAACTGCATTATTGGGATGCCTCCTTCTCCAGGCATATAGCTCTCTGAATTCCTCTCTCTGTATGTAGGTGTAGTTGAAAAAACTTAGCCAACTTCTGACTAATTGTCTTTTCCACACTGTGTCTCCTATAATACTTCTATCACTTTAATTAAATGACTCAAATGTTTATCTCTTATAATTGCCAATTAGACACCTCCATCTGCATATTCCACCAACACCTCAAACCAAACATGTTGAAAACTGAACTTATCATCTGTCTTTCAAAATTGGCTTTGCTTCCTGAGTAAATTTTTTTCAATTAGCGGTATCATCATTCTTCTAGTCACCAAAGCTATATATCTAATCAATATACCAATTCAATTTTATAGATATTTACTATTTATGCTCTGTAGACAAAGTACCATAATCAAATAGAGAGGGTATACAAAGTTTAGAAGGCAATTAGGTGGTACAGTGGAAAGACCACTGGGCTTGGAATTAGTTTGAATCCAGTCTCAGATACTTACTAGCCAGATTTCAATTAAGAAGAGAATGAAAACAAAGGAAGTAGAGCTACCAATTATAAACATAGTCCTCAAACAGTTTAGCCTTTAAAGGGAAAAGAGATATTGGGCAATAAATATTAGGGTAAATCCATTAAAGGAGTTTTTAAAGAAAGGGGAGACATGGATATTTTTGTAAGCAAGAGGGAAGCAAATCACTAGACAAGGGGAGATCGATGATAGAGTTAGATAGTGAAGATAATAGAGAAGAAAATCTACTAGAGACAATAGGATGCAATGGGACAACTTGTGCCATTATGCTAAGTGGTATAGTGAATTATTCAGGGAAATATAAAAAAATTGTTTTGCCCGAATGAAGACCAAGTTGAGATTATGTAATATAAATTTGTGGAAGACTCTGTTATTATGGCTTTATGAGTGTTCCCAGCTTAATCAAAAATATGGTTTAGAAGGAAAGGCAAAAGAATGGTGGAAATAATCCAAGGTTGGACATTAAAAAGGCAAGATTGCCTATAGAATAAGGGGATAAGGGATTTGGAATGAGAGGATGGTACAGAGGTATCCTGATTTACCAAGGGGTCAAGATAGGGAAGAGAGAAGAAAAGAGAGTAGTCAGTTCAAAGAAAATGACCTGGAAAAGAATCGAAGGGTTAAGGTATTAGAGGTCATGGTAAGGAAAAATAGCAAGATTTTGTAAGAAGGACAGGAAAATGTAATGACAAAAGATCATGATCAGGTAAAAGAATTTCATAGTTCATGAACATAAATGTGAAATATGTGGATGATGAAGGGGCAAGTTATTGAAAATAAGTAAATTGAGGCATTGAGAAATTAGAATGAGTATCATTAGACATATTTAAGTTGTCTAGAATGAGGAGAAGAAAAAGGCTGAAGACCAGGCATCGAATGCATTGAAGAAGGAAGGAGAATGTGCTAAATGACAGATGCCAGAACCTTGATTGAATATAAATATGGATTGAAAGAAGCTTGGAGGACAGGTTACTGAACTATGATGGCAAAGGGAAAGTGTAAAAGTGACTATTGGGAACAACTCTATCTCACTCACTTTTACCAGTGAAACCAGTGAAAGTTCAACTAATGCTGGAAAGGAAAGTATCATCAGGACAGAACCAGATCTCGGGGAATACAAGAAGACAGGAAAAGATTTAAGATAAAAGCAAGCATTTAAAGCTTGAAGCAGGCTTTCAAGAGTACAGTGAAATGCATAGACATGGTAAATGGGATATTGGAGAGGAGGTCAGGTTGAAAGGAATAGGAATAAGGAAACAATATCAACAATGGAAACAAGGAGTAAGGTTTGAAAGTAGTGCAAGATCCATAGGATGGGAAAGATATGATGGGGGGGGGGGAGCATGCTAATCATTTAGAAAAAAGTTCAGGCAGGTTATAATCATCTCCAAATGATCAACCAGTCTCATGTGGAGGTGAGGCAAACCAGAAAGTGTGCAAGAAGAACTGACAAAATCGCTGCTTCAGGCAAATACTCTCCTCACTAAGTGAGACAACTGTAGATTTGGAGCAAAAATACCTACAATACAAAATAATACTTGGGAAGATGCAAATTTTTCCTCTGAAGTAGCATTATCTCATTTTAAGTTTAGATTCTGGTGGCCAACCATTGGGAAACAATTTCCCAAGCCTTTTTGTTTAGAATAGCTTTCAAAAATCACCAAGGTAATTTGCTTAACTCACCCAGCTTCCCTAGAGGAAAATGGTAAATGAAGAGACTAACAGAGAACAGGTTGTATTACTCTGAAGCCTAAACCCAGTGGAAGGTAAACAGCAGGAAAAATGCTTACAGGTGAAAAGCAAAGTGGAACAGAGATTATGGAGGGGATGCACTGCCCAGAATGAATGAATTCTGGTATACCCCTTTACACTTTGCTGGGGTTCTCTGCAAAACAGTATGCTAAGTCATGAAGACAGTGAAGGATTATGGTAGAACTTAAGTCTGCTGGCATATGGAGAGAAACTCTTGACTATGCCCAGATGCCATTCTTTTCTGTGACTGTTACCATGTAGCTAGAATGTGCCAGTGGAAATCCTGAGGACATAGTTCCTTCTTAGGAAGAGCTGATATCCCAGAATATACTTTCATTCCTCATTCTATAGATCTAATCATCTGGCTTTGGATGCAACTAATAATTGAGTTTTGCAATAATATTTTAACTGTTTTCCCTATCTCCATTTCCTAAATGTTCTAGTCCCTTTGCACAGTTTTACAAGATTAAACCACTCCACATTATGTTTCCCTTCAACTTAACTTTCTCATGACTCTCTATTTTCTAACAGAAGCTCTGAAGTCCCGAATCAGGTATTTTTACCTTCATGAGAATTTGACTTTACCTTAAAAAGTTGTCACCTTAGTTCTAATCACAAGGTTCTAGTTTAAAATAGAATTGGAAATTTGTTCTTTTGGAATGGAATGAGGAAAAAAAATAGAAGGGAAAGAAGACAATTCACAAATCCAATGAGCACACAGTAGGAGTAATAAATAAATTTGGAAGTATATTCATTTCCAGTTTCTTTATATAATGTAATTATGAACAAATACTAAAAGAGTCCCCTGTAGTTTCATGACATCATCCCCAGCAGTCACTACCAAAAACTCATGACAGTTTTTCTTCCCTTCTGGCATTGTTCTTTTGTCAGCATCCTTTTCTTCATTCAATCCCAAATGTCTCTATTTTCCTCTTTGTATATTCTGAAATATCTCTTATTGCAACACTTT
The DNA here is from genome assembly GCF_016432865.1 of Antechinus flavipes. NCBI lineage: Eukaryota > Metazoa > Chordata > Mammalia > Dasyuromorphia > Dasyuridae > Antechinus > Antechinus flavipes. The sequence continues at coordinate 127,120,382 of NC_067398.1, read as the reverse complement.
CTCACATAATTAGGTCTAACTGCACAACTTCCTTTGAAAAGCATGACCTTGTGGGACTAGCACAGTTTAATAATCACATCCTGTTTGGTTTTCCTGCAGGCTTTATGTAGTACTGAATGACATCAGGATTCAGGGACAGAAAATGTATTAGTCTGTAAAATAGAATTTGCCCAAGAAAAAGCTCATTTGCTTAAAGCAGCAGCTATTTCAGTGGAAATGTGATGCTGGTTCTGTTTCTCTCATTTTAACAAGAAGTCTATGCTCTGCAAATGTGACTATCCATCAGTTTTCCAAATGTAAAGCCAAAAATTGGAGAGCATGGTAAGCCACAGAATGTTAGATATGGTACACTATGGGGTATAATACTGTCTTATCCTCAGAGGGTTCAAGTGCAAAATGGAAAAGAGAAAAGGTACAGTAAGAATAGTGTATTTGGAGTATTTAGAGCTTTGTCATTTATCACCTACATGATATTTTACAAATTATTTGACTTTTAATTCCTCATCTACCTTCATTTCCTCACCTACCTCCCCTCATAAAATTAGGGAGTTATACTAGATGACCCCTTGGTCAATCAGTAAATCAACAAGTATTTATGAAGTACTTAATATGTGCCAGACATAGATACCTAGACAAAAAAGACAAAAGCAAAGTCCATCTTCAAGAATCTTGCTTGAAGATTACAAGAATCTTAATGGGGAGGGCAATATGTACAGATATATATATATATGATTAAAAAAACAAAAAACAAGTACAAAGTACCTTTAGGAGAAGGAGGAGATATCTCATCTGGAAGCAGGCATTTACTAAAAGAAATCGGGGATTCTAAGAGGGAAGTAAAGAGGGTATACATTCCAGGAATAGTGAACAGCCAATAGAATGCATGCAAAACAAACACCAAAAAGTCAGTTTGTCTGAGTTGTAGAGGGGTTGGAATAAAGTGACATATAATAAAACTGGGAAAGATAGGAAGAGAGTACGCTGCTAGACATCATACTGTAGAGTTTATATTTGATTTTGTAGGTAAAAAAGAGATGCTGTTTGCCTTTTTCCTTCCAACTTGGAAAGTCTCTAATCTTTCATTCAATTAGAAATTAGATTACCTAATACTATAACCTGGTTAACTGTTTTCTTTTAATTATTTGTTTTTAATTTATTAAGGTCTAACAGGATGAATACAGAGAGGCTTAGAGAGACCTACATGAACTGATGCTAAGTGAAATGAGCAGAACCAGGAGATCATTATACACTTCGACAACGATATTGTATGAGGATGTATTCTGATGGAAGTGGATTTCTTTGACAAAGAGACCTAACTGAGTTTCAATGGATAAATGATGGACAGAAGCAGTTACACCCAAAGAAAGAACACTGGGAAACGAATATGAACTATTTGCATTTTTGATTTTCTTCCCGAGTTATTTTTACCTTCTGAATCCAATTCTCCCTGTGCAACAAGAGAACTGTTCGGTTCTGCAAACATATATTGTATCTAGGATATACTGCAACATATCTAACATATATAGGACTGCTTGCCATCTTGGGAAGGGGGTGGAGAGAGGGAGGGGAAAAATCGAAACATAAGCGAGTGCAAGGGATAATGTTGTAAAAAAATTACTCTGGCATGGATTCTGTCAATATAAAGTTATTATTAAATAAAATAAAATTAAAAAAAATTTATTAAGGTCTATTTTCTATGAATTCAGGGTCCAACCCTAAGCTGAGATCTAGACCTGCTTTGTTGGACAATTGTCATATATTGCTTAATAAATTGATAGCTCAGAAGATCAAACCTTTGTTTCCTCAGTTATTTCATCTTTCACCTACCACAAACACAAATTCAAAAGCTAAACAGTACTTGTCTGGAGGGAGTTTATATTCTACTAAGGAATGCAGTAACCATGTAAAGTATTAGATCTAAAATATTCAAAGAAGGGAGGGATCATTAGCAACTGTAAGGATTAAGGAAGACATCCTAAGGAAAGTGATCAATGAACTGAACCCTGAGTGAAGATAAGGATTCTGAAAATCAGAATTAAGGAAAGAGAATTTGAGGCAGACATGGGTGTTGTGAAGTAGCTAGTGGAAATTTGGAGGCCTATACAGTACTACCTATGAAATTTTAAACTCCAGATTAAATTTTATTTTATCCTACAGCAAATAGGGAACTATGGAATGGTTTTGATATCATGCTTGGAAGCACTACCTCTTGCCAGTTTATGGGGGAAGTTTCCTAGGGAATGATTCCACAAGTTCAAGCTATTCAATGGGTCTACATGCCCTAGAATCAGAGTCCACTAATGGGTTTATCTTCAATAGTGAGCCAAAGGACACCATTAGTTCAAAGGCACTTAATAAAAAGACATAGTAGAAACAAAACATTTCCCCATAAATCTGAAGTGCAGTTTTACACAAATGTAAACCTCATACATCAGCAAAAAGAATACTATTTCTCCTGGAAACATGGTATACACTTCGATTAGCATAGACTTACAAAACATGTTCCAGAGATCCTTGTCTGAAGTACTGAATTTTTCAAGTAAAGTGAATGCTGCTGTGATCTTTAACATAAAGTCCATAGGTTTGTTGTTGTTTTTCCATTTTCAAAAGGCAGAAACTCTTTTTTGAGACTAATAAAAGGTCTTCCTTTATGATGTCTTGTCTTGTCCCTTTCAGAGTCTGACCTAAAAGCTTCTCAGGTTTCTAGTAAGAGATCATAAAATCACAGAATCAAACAATTTTAGATTTAGAAGAGATGTCAACAGCCTTCAAGTCCAAGCCACAATAATATCAATTGCAACATGAACAATTACTGACCTTGTTTGAAGAGCTCTTATGGGGAAAATTCACCACTTTAGAAGGCAGCCCATCCATTCCATTTTTACCTTGCTCAAAAAGAAAACTACTTTTGACATCAAATCTAAATTTATCTCTTACGATTTCCACCCATTGCTTCTGATTGTGCTCCTAGGGTCAAATGGAAGAAGTCTAATCCCTTTTCTATGTAACTGGCCTCCAAACACAAGATTCTCAGTCTCAGGTGCCAAGCTGTTTAAAACAAAGAGCAGGGACAACTGAATTTTCTAATATTCTAAGACTTATTTTTTTTTGGCTTAAATTTCTTAGGTATTGGGTTTAAGATTTCTGAGGCAATTATATTTAGTTCATTTTTAACATTCCTTTGAATATTTTTCAATTTTTAATCTCTGAATGCTGGACTATAAACTAGGTAGTTGGTATTTTTCAAATAACTACCAAACATCTCTGCAGTTCAAGGTGCTCTATTTAAAAAAAAATCCCTAATCTCTTTTTTTTTGTAGATAAGGAGAAGTTAGAAAAGAGGGCATAGAAACAATGGACTAGGACAGGTATTACTTTCATGGAAAGCTTTTTCTGATTTCTGTTACTGATGCTCTATCTTAATATCTTAATCTTAATATCTTAATCTGTATAGATATTGTTTCCTCCTAGTGGAATGAAAGCCTCCTCAAGGTAGCTTCTGTTTGGTTTTTTCCTTTGTTCTTCCAATACCTAGCACTGTGCCTTGAACATGGTAAATGCTTAATAATATTTGTTGAATTGAAGTACACTGTTCATTGAAAGCAGACTATTTGGATTCAGAATCATCCCCCCTTCAGTTTATATGTTTGTAGATTATTATAGATTACCTCTAGAGTAGAAATTCAATGCTATATATTTTGCAATCTTTGAAACTCAATAAAGTTAGTTGGCTAAACTTTAATCAGACAATGTACATTTGCATATTTTCTAATTAAATCCTCATAAACAGGAAAAAAATGGAAATCTAACCAGATGAGTAGCTTCTTTTTATCACAAAGGTCAATGTCTAATTGAGCTAAAGATGTTATTATTGACTATTTGATCATTTCCTCTATCTTGATTTTATTTGTCTAGGCATCAGTCAGTTGTCAATCTACTTAGAGTAGCACAGGAACATTCAGTACAAAGTAAATAACATCACTAGAAACATAACCACAACCTCCCAAAAAAAATCCAGATTGAATATTTATCATGTAGGTTTTATTTATAAGAATTCTTGAATGTCAAGGGTTTTTTTTTTTGCTATGTGAAAACACATTTCTAATCTGAAAGATTAAATTTTAATGAAAATAGTACAGAGAAAATCCAGCATACAAGATGTCAAAAAAAATCTAATAACCACATTTTAAAATGTATTACATGATCATTTTAAAAAGAGCATCTTGTAAATGCTTGCCTAAATATGTTGCTAGGTAACGTTGCAAAGGTTCAATAATTTGGAGGGTTACATATTTGAGGTTAATTTTGGACAATAACTATATAGATAGCATGTCATCTTATAACTCCTTAAATAGTTCATAATTCTTCAAAATTCTTGACTTACCCACATAATCTTTATTCTATCATTGACATTTTATGAGAAGATAAAAATTACCTTACCCTAGATAATCCTTGACCTAATTTAACACCATGTTAAGAATGATTAATTCATGGTCTGTTTCAGATTACTTGATTTTTACTTTTGATTTGCCTTTCAAGGAGAAAAAGCCCAGAAATCAAGAGAACAATAGCAAATACAGAAGAGAAAATAGCAAACACAGAAATTCTGGTTACCTGGAGATATTTTGAGTCACTTTAATTTCTTCAGGGAATCATTTATATCAAGGAATTACCATAGCCCTCAAAGCAATGATAGTTGAAGTCAGTGGTAAAATGAAAAGGAATTCCTTTGCCAAAGGTAATGAGAATTGACAGCAATGGAAGGAGAATGACAGACTGACAAAAGAGTTCTTATGTAAGCAGAATAATTTTGATTTCAGGTTTTTTGGTTCCAGAAGATTCTTGGATAGTTTTGAGTTCTAGGACAAGGAAGAGAAATTCTAGGTTTAAAAAGGAGCTGGATAGCAGCAAATGATAGAGTAGTGACATGGAGGAAAAAGCCTAGAACTGTGACTCATGTGGGTTATGCAGGTCGGATCTGGAGAAGAAGGATTCACTATTGCTGTTAAGAAAGAGAAAGGTTGACTGATGCTGATCTTTTTCCTTTTGGGAAATGCTAACTAGGTACTATAGCATTTATAGCGCTATAAATCTAGTGAAATATATGAGTTTCTGAAAATTTGGGGCTTCCTAGAGGGAAGGAAGAGTTGCTTGAAACACAACCACAATTTTTAATAGAATAAAATAAAGCCTATCCTATACTTAATATTTGTTAAGGTCCCTTCTTATCTGAAGAGAACAAGAGAGGAGAGAAATTTTTGTGTTTCTAGGGAATGCCCAAAGTGGAAGTGTTAGTCAAAGGAGAGAGAATATCCAGTGGGTGAAAATAAAGTGAGACCCTTGGTTACTCTAGGAAGGACTGCTGGGATAGAGTTAGAAAGGATTTTTAGACCCACTCCCCCTTATTTAAAAAATGAGGAAATTGAAGCACAGAAAAGTTAAGGTCTTTGCCCAAAGTCAAACAGTCAGTATCATTTGAAAACAATCTTTTTAACTCCCAGTCCAGGCCCCTATTTGCTTAACCATATTGCTTTTGTGGAAAGGACCTTTGGGACACAAAGTCCCATATTAGAGCTTGTTGGGAAGCAACCCTAAGGATAATTGGAGAAAGGCTGTTATGAGGGAAGAAGCAGAATCTGAGGAGACTTGGATAAACAGATCTGGCATCTCCCCGTTTTAACTAATAGTAAATTTATGGAATTTAGAAATGGAAGATTTCTTAGAACTAACTTAGAACAACTTTCTTAGTTTTACAGATTAACTGAAGGCCAGAAGGGTTAAGTGATCTATTTAAGGTTACAAAGGTAGCAGAAGTGAGATATGAACCTGTGATTCCAATCTAGGTCTCTTTCCACTCTGCCATGATTCTAAGCTCAACCATTTCTACTTTTCTTTCTAAAGGAGTATAAATTTTCTCCTTTAAATGTTGGTGCCCTGAGAGAAAATTCTGTGGTGGTGCTCCCCAGGGTCCCCTTGGTACAAGAGCTCTCCTTATTTGGTGATCTTAGAGCCAAATATCAGATCTCTTAATTTGCATAATTGCATGAAGATACCTGGAATGACCCTGTGATATTTGATGAAATAAGCACTGCAGAGGTGGCTTGTTTCCTTTTAATCCCAGGACTACAGTTTTTCAGTTTCCATCAAGTAGGTGATGATGCCAATTAATAAATATGTGAGCAAAGACATAATTTCCTCAGGTTGAAGTTACTGAAAAAAAATGAAATAAAGCAAAGCTTCTACCTTCAATTATTTTTGTTCTATTAAACAAATCTTTCATGAAAAAAGATGATCTGGGAAGTTCTAAACATCAAAAGGCATTATTAAGTGCTTTAATAACAGGGATAGGTTTTATCAATGAAAATTACACTAATGAAGATATATTGCCAATTGCCTTGATGTTATACCTTGAGGACTCTTGGACCCTTCCCTTTAAATCTTTGCTGTATACCAAATCACTTATAGGATGTTGTCTTTCTCAATTAAAATGTGAATATCTTAAGAGCAGAAAAACTTTTCTATTCATATCTCCATTACTTAGCACCCATGATTAGTGCACATACGATAGGTTCTTTCATTCACTCAAAAAAGAACATAAATATTTGGCAAGCTACTGAGTAGGTAAAAGCATAAAGATATAATATGAAACAAGGAAAGAAATACAAACACATAATTTCAAATAAACTTTCCATAATTTCCTTTTTTTTTTTTTGCTTAACTTAAATCCAGTGGTCTACCAATTTTGGATTCTCACTCTAGACCCTCCCTCAGTATTTTTCTTGAATCATGAACTTTCCCATGCTCCTTTTGGGCAGCAGTGCTTCTGAGATACATAAGGAAGTCAGTTCAAAGTCCACTAAGGCCATTTTTTTATTTAGCTGCTTTCCCTGATTATAGCAAATGTATCATTTTTTTTCCTGTTGCTTATTCTTGAAATCCAGTTATCATAGTCTGTTTAGACAAAGGCTCTCCTTGAATTAATCTCTATTAGCATGATGAACTGAGTGTCATGCCTGCAATGTGATTTCCTTCCATTATGATTTTCTTATACCAAAGATTAAGAAGTTAGCTCAAGGAGAAGTCACATCAAACAAGCTTATTATTTTCCATTTCAATCCTCTGGCTTCTAGCTCTTGATGGATCACCTCTTTTGGGATTCTAAAGTGAATTTGCATAGAATTGTACAGATGACATTCTAACTTTCTATTTATTAATAAACATTTATTAAACCTTGCTACAGACTAGGTACTGTGTTAAATGCTGGGACACAAAGAAAGGCAAAAACACAAAAGTAATACCCGTCTTCTAGATCCTTATGTCCCATGGATTTTAGGCACTCAGAGGCCCTTTAAAATGCTTTAAAGGTTCTATTATTGTTATTGAGGATTTCAAAAGTCATTTGAGGAAGATACCCTCTGACATTTGTGTGTTTACTTTAGTTTATACTCACTTTCTTAGAATAACCCAGTGAGACCAGTACTGCAAAAATTATTACTCAATAAACAATGCTCAGTGACTCCTTAGACAGAGGACATAACAGATTTTAAGTGGCAGAGCAACAACAACAACAGCAGCAGTAGCAAAGACCCAGGTCTCCTGACTCTTAGTTTAATGTTCTTTTTACAAGACTGTATATTCATATGCTCATGAGGTTCTCTTATTACAACCTCATTACAATCTGAGAGGGTTTTCTAGCCATTAGTAAAAGAAGAGAAACAGGAACGTAGTCAAGTCCAGAAATTTCCTAGTTACTTTAAAAGAGAATCTAATCCAATCCCTTCATTGTACATATAAGGGAAATGAAGTTTAGAGAAGACAAATAATTTGCTCAAACACACTTAGCTAGTTAGTGGATAAAACAAGGAAAATAAAAAATTTTCTTTTTTTTTTTTTTTTTTTTTTTATTTAATAATTACATTATATTTACACTCATTTCTGTTCCGATTTTTTTTCCCCTCCCTCCCTCCACCCCCTCCCCTAGATGGCAAGCAGTCCTTTATATGTTGGATATGTTGCAGTATATCCTAGATACAATATATGTTTGCAGAACCGAACAGTTCTCTTGTTGCATAGGGAGAATTGGATTCAGAAGGTATAAATAATCCGGGAAGAGAAACAAAAATGCAGATAGTTCACATTCGTTTCCCAGTGTTCTTTCTTTGGGTGTAGCTGCTTTTGTCCGTCATTTATCAATTGAAACTCAGGTCTCTTTGTCAAAGAAATCCACTTCCATCAAAATATGTCCTCATACAATATCGTTGTCGAAGTGTATAATGATCTCCTGGTTCTACTCATTTCACTTAGCATCAGTTCATGTAGGTCTCTCCAAGCCTCTCTGTATTCATCCTGCTGGTCATTTCTTACAGAACAATAATATTCCATAACATTCATATACCACAATTTACCCAGCCATTCTCCAATTGATGGGCATCCATTCATTTTCCAGTTTCTAGCCACTACAAACAGGGCTGCTACAAACATTTTGGCACATACAGGTCCCTTTCCCTTCTTTAGTATTTCTTTGGGATATAAGCCCAATAGAAACACTGCTGGATCAAAGGATATGCACATTTTGATAATTTTTTGGGCATAATTCCAGATTGCTCTCCAGAATGGTTGGATTCGTTCACAACTCCACCAACAATGCATTAGTGTCCCAGTTTTCCCGCATCCCCTCCAACATTCATCATTATTTTTTCCTGTCATCTTAGCCAATCTGACAGGTGTGTAGTGGTATCTCAGAGTTGTCTTAATTTGCATTTCTCTGATCAATAATGATTTGGAACACTCTTTCATATGAGTGGTAATAGTTTCAATCTCATCCTCTGAAAATTGTCTGTTCATATCCTTTGACCATTTATCAATTGGAGAATGGCTTGATTTCTTATAAATTTGAGTCAGTTCTCTATATATTTTGGAAATGAGGCCTTTATCAGAACCTTTAACTGTGAAAATGTTTTCCCAGTTTGTTGCTTCCCTTCTAATCTTGTTTGCATTAGTTTTATTTGTACAAAGGCTTTTTAATTTGATGTAATCGAAATTTTCTATTCTGTGATCAGTAATGGTCTCTAGTTCATCTTTGGTCACAAATTTCTTTCTCCTCCACAAGTCTGAGAGATAAACTATTCTATGTTCCTCTAATTTATTTATAGTCTCGTTCTTTATGCCTAGGTCATAGACCCATTTTGATCTTATCTTGGTATATGGTGTTAAGTGTGGGTCCATGCCTAATTTCTGCCATACTAATTTCCAATTATCCCAGCAGTTTTTATCAAATAATGAATTCTTTTCCCAGAAGTTAGGGGCTTTGGGTTTGTCAAACACTAGATTGCTATAGTTGACTATTCTGTCTTGTGAGCCTAGCCTTTTCCACTGATCCACTAATCTATTTCTTAGCCAATACCAAATGGTTTTGGTGACTGCTGCTTTATAATATAATTTTAGATCAGGTACAGCTAGGCCACCTTCATTTGATTTTTTTTTCATTAATTCCCTTGAGATTCTCGACTTTTTATTGTTCCATATGAATTTTGTTGTTATTTTTTCTAGATCAATAAAATATTTTCTTGGAAGTCTGATTGGTATAGCACTAAATAAATAGATTAGTTTAGGGAGTATTGTCATCTTTATTATGTTCGCTCGGCCGATCCAAGAGCACTTAATATTTTTCCAATTATTTAAGTCTGACTTTATTTGTGTGGAGACTTTTTTATAATTTTGCTCATATAATTCCTGACTTTCCTTTGGTAGATAGATTCCCAAATATTTTATGGTATCAACAGTTATTCTGAATGGAATTTCTCTTTGTATCTCTTGCTGTTGGGTTTTGTTGGTGATGTATAAAAATGCTGAGGATTTATGGGGATTTATTTTGTAGCCAGCTACTTTGCTAAAATTATGAATTATTTCCAATAGCTTTTTGGTAGAATCTCTGGGGTTCTCTAGGTATACCATCATATCATCTGCAAAGAGTGATAGTTTGGTTTCCTCATTGCCTACTCTAATTCCTTTTATATCTTTCTCGACTCTTATTGCCGAGGCTAGTGTTTCTAATACGATATTAAATAATAATGGTGATAGTGGGCAACCTTGCTTCACTCCAGATCTTACTGGGAAAGGTTCCAGTTTTTCCCCATTGCATATGATGCTTACTGATGGTTTTAAATATATGCTCCTGACTATTTTAAGGAAAAGTCCATTTATTCCTATGCTCTCAAGTGTTTTTATTAGGAATGGATGTTGGATTTTATCAAATGCTTTTTCTGCATCTATTGAGATGATCATGTGGTTTTTGTTTGTTTGGTTATTGATATAGTCAATTATGTTAATAGTTTTCCTAATATTGAACCAGCCCTGCATTCCTGGTATAAATCCTACTTGGTCATAGTGTATTATCCTGGTGACAATTTTCTGTAATCTTTTTGCTAATATTTTATTTAAGATTTTAGCATCAATATTCATTAGGGAGATTGGTCTATAATTTTCTTTCTCTGTTTTCAGCCTACCTGGTTTAGGTATCAGTACCATATCTGTGTCATAAAAGGAGTTTGGTAGGACTCCTTCAATCCCTATTTTTTCAAATAGTTTATATAACATTGGAGTTAATTGTTCTTTAAATGTTTGGTAGAATTCACATGTAAATCCATCTGGTCCTGGGGATTTTTTCTTAGGGAGTTGATTGATAGTTTGTTCTATTTCTTTTTCTGAGATGGGACTGTTTAGGATATTTACTTCTTCCTCTGTTAGTTTGGGCAAGCTGTATTTTTGGAGGTATTTTTCTATTTCATTTAAGTTGTCGAATTTATTGGCATAAAGTTGGGCAAAGTAACTCCTAATTATTGCTCTAATTTCCTCTTCGTTAGTGGTGAGTTCTCCCTTTTCATTTTTAAGACTAACAATTTGATTTTCCTCTTTCCTTTTTTTAATCAGATTTACTAAGGGTTTGTCTATTTTGTTGGTTTTTTCATAGAACCAACTCTTAGTTTTATTAATCAATTCAATAGTTTTTTTACTTTCAATTTTATTGATCTCACCTTTTACTTTTAGAATTTCAAGTTTAGTGTTTGACTGGGGGTTTTTAATTTGTTCCTTTTCTAGCATTTTTAATTGCAAACCCAATTCATTGACCTTCTCTTTCTCTATTTTATACAAATAGGCCTCTAGAGATATGAAATTTCCCCTTATTACCGCTTTGGCTGCATCCCATACATTTTGGTATGATGTCTCATTATTATCGTTTTCTTGGGTGAAGTTATTAATTATGTCTATGATTTGCTGTTTTACCCAATCATTCTTTAGTATGAGATTATTTAGTTTCCAATTATTTTTTGGTCTACTTCCCCCTGCTTTTTTGTTGAATGTAATTTTCATTGCATCGTGGTCTGAAAAGGATGCATTTACTATTTCTGCCTTACTACATTTGAGTTTGAGGTTTTTATGTCCTAATATATGGTCAATTTTTGTATAGGTTCCATGAACTGCTGAAAAGAAAGTGTATTCCTTTCTGTCTCCATTACATTTTCTCCAGAGATCTATCATATCTAGCTTTTCTAGTATTCTGTTTACCTCTTTGACTTCTTTCTTATTTATTTTCTGGTTTGATTTATCTAATTCTGAGAGTGCAAGGTTAAGATCTCCCACTATTATAGTTTTACTGTCTATTTCTTCTTGCAGCTCTCTTAGTTTCTCTTTTAAGAATTTAGATGCTACCCCACTTGGTGCATATATGTTTAATATAGATAGTGCTTCATTATCCATGCTACCCTTTAGCAAGATATAGTGTCCTTCCTTATCTCTTTTAATTAGGTCAATTTTTGCTTTAGCTTGATCTGAGATCAGGATGGCTACCCCTGCTTTTTTGACTTCACCTGAAGCATAGTAGATTTTGCTCCAACCTTTTACCTTTAACCTGCATGTATCTCCCCGCTTCAGGTGTGTTTCCTGTAAACAACATATTGTAGGATTCTGGCTTTTAATCCATTCTGCTAACCGCTTCCTCTTTATGGGGGAGTTTACCCCGTTCACGTTTATGGTTAGAATGACCAATTCTGTATTACTTGCCATCTTGTTAACCCCGGTTTATGCTTTCCTCCCTTCTTTCCCCTTTCCCCCCTTCCAAGTATTAAGCTTGTGAGCACCCTTGCTTCTCACAGCCCTCCTTTTTAGTATCCCTCCCCCCGCCTTAGAGTTCCTCCCCCTATCTTACCCCTTTCCCTCCCAGTTCCCGTATTCCCTTCCGCTTAGCTTATTCCTTCCCTTTCCACTTTTCCCTTCTCACTTTTCAATGAGATGGGAGAAGTTTCACCATAGATTGAATATGTCTTAAGATTTTTCACTTAAAGCCAATTCTGAAGGCAGTAAGATACCCACTATATTCATCCCCCTCCATTCTTTCTCTCAGATATAATAGGTTTCCTATGCCTCTTCATGAGATGTACTACCCCACTTTACCCTTTTTCTGGTACAATGTCCTTTCCACATCAATTTCTAGAACAAGGTATACATGTATTCTTTATACATCTATATAGTCAAAATATAGTTCCCAAGATTAATCTTTACCTTTTTAGATTTCTCTTGAGTTCTATATTTGTAGATCAAACTTTTTGTTAAGTTCTGGTTTTTTCATCAGAAATAGATGAAATTCGCTTACTTCGTTGAATGTCCATCTTCTTCCCTGGAAAAAGATGCTCATTCTCGCTGGGTAAGTTATTTTTGGTTGCATACCAAGTTCCTTAGCTTTTCGGAATATCATATTCCAGGCCCTTCGATCTTTTAATGTGGATGCTGCCAGATCCTGGGTGATCCTTATTGTGGCTCCTTGATACTTGAATTGGGTTTTTCTAGCCGCTTGCAATATTTTTTCTTTCACCTGAGGGTTCTGGCATTTGGCCACTATATTCCTTGGTGTTTTGATTTTAGGATCCCTTTCAGTGGGTGATCGATGAATCCTTTCAATGTTTATTTTTTCCTCTGTTCCTATGACTTCTGGGCAATTCTCTTTGATAATTTCCTGGAAGACAGTGTCCAGGCTTTTTTTTTCATCATGTTTTTCTGGGAGTCCAATGATTCTCAGATTGTCTCTCCTGGATCTGTTTTCCAGGTCTGTTGTCTTCCCCAGAAGGTATTTCACATTTTTCTCCATTGTTTGATTTTTTTGGATTTGCTTGACTGATTCTTCTTGTCTCCTCGAGTCATTCAATTCCACTTGTTCAATTCTGATTTTCAGTGAAGTATTCTCTTCACTCACTTTTTTAAAATCTTTCTCTAATTGTCCAATTGAGTTCTTTTGTTCTGTGGAATTTTTTTCCATTTCGCCAATTTTGTTTTTTAGAGAGCTGTTTTCTGTTTCCAGTTCACTAATCCTATTTTTCAAGGATTTTACTTCTTTATCCACTCTCTCTTTAACTTTCTCCAGGCTCTTTTCCCATTTTTCTTCTAGCTCCCTTGTGAGAGCCTTTTTAATCACTTCTATGAGGTTCATCTGTGCTGAGGAACAGACAATCTCCTCCTTTGGGGAATCACCTGGGGACTGCCTGTTTTTAGTCTCCTCAGGATTTAGAGTCTGCTCTCTATCTGTATAGAAGCTGTCAAGGGTTAAAGTCCTCTTCAGCTTCTTGCTCATTCTGTCTATTAATCAGAGATAAACTACCAAAGAAAAACAGAAAAAAACTGGAGTCTTTCTTTGGGGGAGGGGCTGGGTGTGTTATCGAGCTTCCTCTACAGACTGCAGGTGGCAGCAGTGAGGCACTAGCAGGACTGTGCTGCGCCTGCGCTCTGAGATCCCAGAGCGTGCTGAGTCACTAAGGGGGGGGAAGGGGGGGGGGCCAGGTCCTGAGAGACTTCAGCTGTTTGCGGTTGTATTCTTCAGCCCCGGTGTTTTTAGCTTTTCTGCTGGGCTGTTGACTTGCTGCCGGAGGAAATTATCCAAACCTGTAGCGAAGCTCTCCCCGCAGAAACGGCTACGATCACTCTCCACCCCTCTCCAGTCTGCTCCCGTGCTCTCACTGCCGCTGCCCTCAGCCTGCGCCCGATCTAAAACCGCCCCAGCCCTCCAGTAAAGACAGACCTTTCTTGGCGGATCTCAAGGATGGCTTCTCTTGGTAACTATTTGTGGGTTTTTTTCAGTCAAGCATTGATTCAGAGGCTTGTAATGAAGTGGATAGTGAGAGAAAGCGCGGAGCTTATGCAACTGTGAGCCTCCTCTCCGCCATCTTAACCGGAAGTCAAAATTTTCTATATAATACATTCTAATGGGTGTATAGCCTAGAATATTTTTCACAAGTTACAAAAGACAAATTTGTGAATTTAGGAAATTCATACTCTCACTGTGCTTTAGTTTCCTCATTTTTAAATAAGGGGATTACACTAGCTAACATCTGAGATCTCTTTCAAGATCTAAAACTATTATGCTAATTCTTGTTGCTATTCTAGGAAAGATTTGAGCCGGTATATTGCTTAATAAAACTTCATTTCTCTCCCTAGTTCTTATCTTGATGTTCAATTTTATTTCTGAGGTTATCCTCATAGGGAGTTGATCTTATATTAATTTTGAATATCTGAAAAGTTTCTAGTTATGATGATGCTACTTTCTTAAATGACCATAGTGACCGAGGTTCTGTCATATTTTACTAATATTAACAGAGTTTAATGATTAATTTAATTTTTCCAATTCTAAAACTCTATGTTCCTATGTATTTTGCAAAATCATAATAACAAGCTTATTCTCTTAGGGGAGATCTAAAATTAAGCCAGAGAGAAACTTCAAATACTGGGGGCAAAAAGGTGCAGAGTGGGAAAAGCCTGAGGGCCAGAAGCTTTATTACTTTATTCTTCTCAGAAATAAGGGATATTAGACTAACATTATATTTGTCTGCCCTCCTTCAAATTATTTTTGGTCTAGAGGATGTGATTTTCAGATTAAATCTAACTTTTGGTCACTGTTTAATTCACTGGGATTAGGAAAAACAAGCCTCCAAGCTTTACACCCAAGGCTTGACTCTTTCTATTGAATACTAATTGCACAATAAACACACATAGTAACTAGCCAAAACAAACAAAAAAATAAACACCCCCCACACTCACATATACATTGTATCCTAGTCTATAGCCAAACAGAAAACAGATACATAGGAGACTATATTCCAGACAGTACAGAGTGATGGAGCTCTCTCATTGGGAATGAGATAACTCAGTTCAGTGAGAAAGTCCTAAATCTTATGCAGGAAGAAGTTCTCTGAAGTTTCTATGTAGCAAGCTAAGGATAGGGACATGATAGAAACTGCCAGCTCCTCTCATGTTGATCTCTTCCCAGAGTCTTTTCTTTCATCAAACTGAACTGAAGTTGGCATTTTCCATTTCTTTAAGTTGAAAGCCAGAAGTCCACCAAGTGGCTGTAGAGCCTGAAGAGACTGAAAAAAAATTCACTCTCCCATTTGCATCAACTTTGTCCTACCCTTCATACAGGAATGGGTATGTATCTCCACCTATAAATCCCATACCAAAGAGCTGTGGGTCTGTAATCTCATAAAAAATTAAAAGGTAAGATTTTAGGAAAATTCAAAAAAGTTTCTCCAGACATCTCAGTTTCCTGGGATGCATTCTAAGACTTAAAAAAAAAAATACTCAGAAAAACTTTGTAGGAAGAACAAATGGATCCTGCTGTATTGGATGTGTAACATATTCTAGTGGCTTCAGGGAGAGCAGTTTCAATATTTTTGCGTTGAGCTCTCCATATCCATGTGAAGTTTATTCTATAATAAAAATGGGGGGGGGTTTCAAGTAATTAAAAAACAAAAGTGGCTGGGGATTTCAGGTCTATTTTTGACTGTTTCTTTACTGTATATGCCATATTACTTAAATTTTTTTCCTTTTGGTTTTCTGTATTGCAAAAGTGGATTTTTTCTAATTTAGTTAAAGTTAATTTCCACTTACTACTCAAATTCTCACTATTTAGCTTTCTTTCTGATGGCACTTTTAAAGTTTATTAGTTTATATTCTAATTGTTAGCTACAATGGTTTCTTTTCAATCAATGGCTTTTCAATCTTTTCAATCTTCATTTTCAATGCTTTTTTCCACGGCATCTAATATTGTTGGTTATTTTTTCTTTTGTTTCTCTATACTGTTTTTGAAAAGCCACAGTAATCTCCTGTTCTCCTTCTTGTTCTCTAATTACTATTTCTAGTTCATGGAATCTCAGAAAATCTAAGTTGGAAGGGATTCTTAACCTAGGGTCCAAGGATCTCCAAAATTCTGTGAGTATATTTCAATGAGTCCATTAACTAAAATGGGAAAAATTACTTTATTTCAGTACAACCAGTTTCCTTTGTGTTATTTATTTTGTGCTTTTCAGAATGTTATTCTGAGAAGGAATCATAGATTTCAATGGGTTCCATGATGCAAGAAAAAAGGCTAAGAAACCTTAATCACTGCAATTTTGTACTTGGAAAAAAATCAATTCTACAAAACAACTGACAAAAGTAATTCTAACTGACTTTACTTGAAGTCACTACACTAGAGGTAGTGTAGTGAAGTCAGTACCTCCCTGAATAACATTTTCCACTTTGGGTGAACTCTAATTATTAAATAACTAAATCTAATGAGTTGACTTCCTCTGGAGAATTTTAGGTGAAATTCTATCTATATTTTCTCTGAAACATCTAATATTGGCTCCCTGAAATTTTGCTGTGCATGTCAGATCATAGCCAAATTTCCTCCCTTTTTTCATAAATTCTAAGATGAAATGATCACTTGCATCCCATCATTGCCATTCAAGCATTAAATTGCCTCTTAATGGTGAGAATAAGATCCAAAATAGCAATCTACTTCATTAGTTCTTCCACTTTTGTAAAAAATACAATTATCATTAAAACAAGTCTAACAATGATTAGATCCTCTTTTTTGACAAAAGAATAAACAAATTCAATCAGGTATTTAGATAATTAAATCTCTAATTACTACCATATCATGTCTCTTTGCCAGACATGTTCAGTTTTATGAAATTATCATCTATTTCCTTCCTCTGATCAAGTGATATAAACTACAGTGTAATGACATTACTTTTTTCCCCTGGATCTTTTATTTTCCCATCAACTTTTCTCCTATCCTAAACCCCAGTTTCTGGGTTTCCTCTTTTAAATAAATATATTGAAATATAAAAAACAATCTATCTCTCCTCTTCCTGTGCTTTTGTTCTCCAATACCTTTGGAACACTATACAGCTCATTTTAAACAAAATATGCTTTCAAAGTCAATGCAGTCATAGGTCCCATCTCACAAAGTTTCAATAATATCTATGAGGTCAAATTTGATTTCTCAAATTAGGACTTTCACTTTCTTTGTTCCCAGCATATTAAAGGTACTTACACTAATTGTTTTCATAATTAAAAAATAAACAGGCAAAGAAGAAAGAATTCAACCATAGAAACTTGCTTTTGGAATAAGGAAGACAGTGGTTCATCTTGGGAGAAGGATAATGAAGTAAAAAAAAGCCTCTTCTACTCTAAAGAGTAATGTGAAATGATTTTCTGCCCAGAAGGAATTCATATAACTCAAAAAAAAATCAAAAATCAAATGAGAGAGATTGAGAAAAAAATAAATAAGAACCACTTAATAAAAACAAGAAGATTATGGAAAATAAATTAACCAACTAGAAAAGGAGATATAGAGTCTTAAAGAAAATTATTCTTTGAAAATTAGAATTAGATAAGGGAAAGCCAGTGAAGCTATAAAAGACCAAGGAACAACAAAACAAAATAGAAAGAATAAAAAATAGAATAGAATGTCAAACACCTTATAAGAAATACAACAGATCTGGAGAATCAAAAATAGAAAATATAAGAGCTAGGACTACCTCAAAATTATGACCAAAAAAGGAATCTTGCACAATAATGCAAGAAATAATCAAAGAAAATTGTGCTTGAATGATAGAATATGAGGCAAAAGTAGATATAGGAAAAAAATCTACTGATCACCACTTCAAAGAGATCCTACATGGAAAACACATAGTACTATTGCCAAATTTCAAAATATTACAAGAAAGGAACAAAGAAAAATAATTCAAATATGCTGGAACTACAATTGTACAGGATTTATCAGCAGCTACAATAAAAGACTACAGATTCTGGATATATATCCAAAATCTATAGGATTCTACTATAGGATATATATGTCTAGAGGATATCTATATGTATAGATATAGATATATAGATATCCTATCAGTTCTTTAAAGTCAGGTTCTAATGTCACCTTTTCTTTGAAGCCTTTTCTGATCTCCCCAGATCAAAATAACTAGGCCTGTAGCCAAAAATATCCATATAAAACATATTGATATTGAACTTGAAGATTTTTTAGGACTTTGTGTGAACCAAACCTGAACTTAATAGAAAATTTAACATATAAGACCCATCATTATAGATTAATTTCAAGGGACTCAACAAGAATAAAGTGTTTATGTTTTTCACATGGAAATGTATACTGTATGTTTAAGATTGATATCAGTAATTGGGTAGCTCAAAAGAAAGATTGCAGCAGACTCTGCTGCAATGAGTATGATCTGATGCTAAAAAGCAATACTGTAGAGGAAAAAGTAAAAAAAAAAATAGTAATTATGCCACACAAATGAGATGCAGAGGAAGAACTGACACAAAGGCATTAGAGAAGGGAGGAAGGCTGGTAGTTCTGAAAACCTACTCACATCAGGAATGAGTTAAATAGGGAACTGTACATAAGTATGTATGTATATATATATATGTATGTCTGTGTGTGTGTGTGTGTGTGTGTGTGTGTGTGCGTGTATACACACCATGAAAAGTATTTCACTCCTTTGCTCAAAAGCCTTTTTTATCAGCTACCAATTGCTTCTCAAATTCCTCAATTTGCCATTCACTTTTCCTCTCTAGCTAATTTCACCCTATTTTCCCAAGATAGTCTATATATCTTACATTATCCTATTCTGGCCCCTCTCACTCTCTATACCTGGAATCTCTTCTTCATATACTCTCTGTTAACACCCTATCAGTTCTTTAAAGTCAGGTTCTAATGTCACCTTTTCTTTGAAGTCTTTTCTCATCTCACCAGATCAAAGTAACATCTCCCTCATTTTATCTCCTAGAATTTTACATCCTAATCTGTAGTATAGTTATCTCTATATGAGTCCAAAACCCCATGCTAGATTATACATTCTTTAGGCATATGAATCAAGCTTTCTGCATTTTTTTTTCCTTTCCTAGCCCATCCAGTGTTTTGCACATATTAAGTGCTTGATAAGTATTTGCTGAATTAAAGAATGAATGATTTTTTGAAGTGAATTTCACCTTTGTATTCTATTCTTTTGATGTTTTGACTTTACCTCATGTTTTTCTTTCATATCTTATTTTTATTTTCTTAATTTTGGTCTTGCTGTCCCCTTTTGGAAGCAAACAACTTTCCTAAACATGCTACTATTTGATTTGATGACAAAAAGATGAAAACTCATCTGTTGAAATTGTGAACCTTCTCTCATAACTTGCTGTCATTTTTTATGAAAGCAGCTCTGATATAAGTCAATCCTGCAGTTCTTTCAGGAACAGAAGAAAACAAGTTTTACACTTGTTATGACTTCCAATCTTAGTACTTTCTTACCGTCAGGGCAGGTGATCAATCTTCATAACTGTAACACCTACATAAAAATAGATATCTAAAAAACAGAAGTACGGTTACAAAAAATGAAATATTTAGAAACTATTTAAGAAGACAACTTTGATTCCTCCTCTGACCCTTCTTCCATTATGAAAAGAAAAAAACATTCTCACAATTAAAAAAACAAATTCTGCGTTTTTTCATTGGAATGCAACATTACCTTTCCGTTTCTCAGCAGTAATTGTCAGAACTACAACTAATAATTTTGGCATAAAGGCCAAGCTGAATTCATTATTCCCGGGACAAGAACACTCTGAAATCAACTGTTTAATTAATTATGTAAAAATAATACTCTAATTCTGCTCTGAACTTATGATTTAATTGCTGTTGAAATTCTCTTCCAATGATCTTGACAGGAGACTGGATCAATTTTCTAAACATCAAATTGGCTAATTATGAAAAACTCAGGCTACACATGTCATCCAGCCAATTTGTGATGGGTTCTTTGACCATGGAAATCATTGAAAATAAGAGAAAAAATAATCAAGAAAAAATCAGTGAAGCTGGAGGGAAAATTTGTGGTTTTTACTGCTACATAGTATATATTAACTTTTTTTTTTTTGGTAAATTCTAAATTTCTGTGCCATAGGAAAAGTCTTACTCAGGACAACTTAATAACGAGTCTTAATGTTTTCATCTTTTCTGTTAGTGAGAAATGCTATATTTCAGTATAGCAATAATGCTGTGCACATCTAGAAGGATACATATATAATTCAATTCAATTCAACATGTATTAAGTATCTTATTTTTTCAAGCCTTCATTCTCAGCCCCAGAACGCAAAGACAAATAAAAAGACAAAGCCTCAAGAACCTTGCACTTCATATAGGTGGTGAATAGGAAGCAGGGTGCATCAAATATTTACAAAGACAAATATATACAACTACTACAAAGTGTGGAGTGATGTGGGCATGGAACAGATTTGAAAACTTGAGAACATTTTCAGCTACCAAGATCAAAGTAGACTGGGAGTGCATTCTAGTCATGGCAAATACAGAGAGACAGAAGAGCAGGAAAAAAATTAAGAAATAATTCCCAGGGGTAGCTAGGTGTTGCAGTGGATAGAGTAGCAGCCCTGAAGTCAGGAGGACCTCAGTTCAAATCTGACCTCAGACATTTAACACTTTCTAGATGTGTGACCCTGGGCAAGTTACTTAATCCCAATTGCCTCAGAGAAAAAAAAGAAATAA
This sequence comes from Antechinus flavipes, assembly GCF_016432865.1. Taxonomy (NCBI): domain Eukaryota; kingdom Metazoa; phylum Chordata; class Mammalia; order Dasyuromorphia; family Dasyuridae; genus Antechinus; species Antechinus flavipes. The sequence continues at coordinate 127,099,519 of NC_067398.1, read as the reverse complement.
CTCCATACCTCTTGTACTAAAATAAAAATTTTATGGAGAAGAGTAATGTGAAATTACCATCAAAAAGTAGATTAGAAATAGATTGTGTAGGGTTGAAAACGCTACACTAGAAAGGTTGTAGTTTATCCCATTGGCAATAGAAAGCTATTGAAAGCTTTTAAGCATTAATTAAATGATTAATTAAAGTTGTTAAGAATTAATTAATTTGCATCAAAAAACTTGTTTTTGTAGCTGATTGAATAAATACATTGAAACATGGAGAGGATGGAGGAAAGCAGATCATAAGGCTATTAAAATAGGCTAATCAAAAATGAGAGCCAGAACCACTTCTATATGAAGATATACTATAGATGTGGAACTACCAAGATTTGAAACTGGTTGAATGATAGGAGTGAGGTTTTCAACGAGCCAAAAATGATTCTTAGGTTCCCAATAAATGGGAAGATGATTTTGTTATCATTAAAAGTAGGGAAGTTGGAATGAGGGCAGGTAGAAGGGAAAGAAGATGAGTTCTGTTTTAGTAAGTTCTATTTAAGATAATTTTCAGATGACAAAATTAAAGTCATCCACAGTCATATAAAAATGCTCTAAATCACAATTGATTAGAGAAATGCAAGTTTAAACAATTCTGAGATACCACCTCACACCTCTTAGATCGGCTAAAATGAAAGGAAAAGATCATGATAACTGTTGGTGGAGTTGTGAATTGATCCAATCATTCTGGAGAGCAATTTGGAACTATGTCCAAATGACATAAAACTCTGCATACCCTTTGATGCCACAGTGTCACTCCTGGGTCTGTGTCCCAAGGAAATCATAAAGAAGGGAAAAGGATCCACATATACAAAAATGTTTCTGGTAGCTCTTTTTGTGGTAACAAAGAATTGGAAAATGAGTAGATGCCCATCAGTTGGGGAATGGATGAATAAGTTTTGGTATATGAAGGTAATGGAATATAATACTCCTATAAAAAATCATGAACAAGCTGATTTTAGAAAGACCTGGAAAGATTTACATGAACTGATACTTAACGAAATAAGTAGAACCAGGAATACATTGTACACAGTAATAGCAAGATAGTGTAATGATCAACTATGAAAGACTTGGTTCTTCTCAGTGGTTCAGTAACCCAAGGCAATTCCCAGTAAACTTTGGATAGAAAATGCCATCTGCATCCAGAGAAAGAACTATGGAGAGTGAATGTAAATCAATACATGCTATATTCACTTCTTTTTTTCTGTTTTTTTTTTCTCCCCATTTTTCCCTTTTGTTCTGATTTTTCACTCCCAACATAATTTATAAAGAAATGTGTGTTTAAAAGTTAATATGCATATAGAACCAGACAAAAATAAAACACTTAATTAAAAAAATAAAATTTTGTTTAGTGTGAGATGATGGAATATTTAGGTTGAGATGTGCTGTAGGTAACTTGATAATGTGGGGCTGAAAATCCTGGAGAGATAATTTAATCAATGAGAGTAGATTGAGTGAATGAGAGTGAAGAATATAGAGAGTGAAAAGAAAAAGACTGAGAAGAGAATTTTGAGGGAAATAAATGATTGACTCCCACCCCTTTTTAAACTTATTCTTCAATGGGGAGTTTTATTGTATGTGGCAGGTATTTATAAAAAGAGAACATATTCCTTAAATTGATTTATTTACATGTCACTCTTAAGGAATCATCTATTTAGTAAATGGGGATTCAATTGTACAATGTAGGAATTCAGTAAAATAGTTTATCCTTACAGGTAATAGGCTAAAAACTGCTTTGCTCAGATAAAAGCTTCCTTTGAATAGTAAATTATAAGGTTGGATTTCTAGGTGATTTAACTTGACAGTGTCACTACTATTTCAAACTACCTAATTTTAATGCCCCTTTCCCTGTAAAAGCTCTATATTCTTCATTTTTTCCTCTTCAAACAGTTTTTAAAAATATTTTTTGTTCCTCATTCTTAAAATATTTCTAAAGCACATTTAGTGCCTTCTTTCCATTATTACTATTCCAGTCTTTCAGATTTCAATAAAAAATAACTTCATATACCATTAGATTATAACACTCTCCCTCATCAAGGAATTCAGATTCAGCTCACTGGAATATTAATATTTACCATTCTCAGAATATCATCTCATAGAAACATAACCCTTTGATTACAGCTTAGGGCTGTGGAGAAACACAAAGTATTCATGTCTAATTTCAACTTTTACTAAAAAAGAAATGATCTAATTTTATTAGTCTATCTCATGGAACCTTATTATAGAACATTAGATTCACTTACATTGATTGAGATAAGGCTTATAATCACTTTAGAATGATTTCATATGCAAAAAAAGCTCTCATAAAATATATTCCCTAAGTTATATTATTTTTTATTTTTATCACCCTGTAATAAAATTAATATTAACAGTATTTCCTTGATGAAGTTTTTTTCTCTCCATCCACAATATGAGGAAGCTCAGGTCCTGTACCTTTTATAATTTTTAGGGATTAGCTTTCTCTAAAAGGGGATAAAGCTGTCCATAGGACCGTATTGGCTCTGGCTTCCTGATACAGCTTCCTAACCAGTGAAAGGCATAAAAAGTTCTAGCCAGTTAAACTTGATAGTTTTCAAAACACCATATGAGTCATGACATCCTCCACAATACACTGTTCTGATAAACAAACATCTTTCCATATGAGATCAAATCAGATAGCATTTATCAGACTCTCAGTACAGTGACTGGAACATAGTAGGAGTTTAAAAAATACTATATGGAGATATGGATCCCCTTTTCTTTACACCTATTTTCTGCAATCAAAATACTTTGCACAAACAAAATCAATACATTTAGAATTTAAAGAGGAACAATGGGAAATTATTATTCCAGTAGATAAAAGATCAAAAGATATGCACAAGTAGTACTCAAAGGAGAAAAACCAAACTATTAACAACCATATGAAAACTGTTCCAAATAATTAATAGCAACAATAACAACATAGAGTGCTTTAAAATTTCCAAAATCTTTATGTATATTATTTCATCTCATTCTTGATCCTTTTAAGTAGGTGCTGTTATTATCTCTTTTTATAGAGAAGAAAACTGAGCCTGAGAGAGATTAAGTTACTTAACTTGGATCATACAACCATCTGACTCAGATCTTCTTGACCCCAAGTTCAACACTCTGCCTATTATACAGTCTAACTACATAAAAGAAATTCAAGTTAAACCAAATATGAGGTTTTACCTCATATCCATAATCTTGGGGAAGATTTTAAAATAGGGAAATGGCAAGTGTTGTAGCGGTTTTGGAAGCATAAGTACAATAATGCTCTGTTGGTGGAGCTGGGAATTGGTTCAGTCGTTCAGAAAATCAATTTAGAATTCTACTCAAAAAGTGATAAAAGGGATATACTTAGGAAAAACCTCAAAAGACTTTGATGAATTGATGCAAATGAAGTAAGCAGGAACATTTATATATATAACTGTTTTATTTATTTATATAACTGTAATATTGTAAAGAAAATAAATTTCAAAAGACCTGAGAACTGTGACATATGCAATGGCCAATCATGACTCTGAGGAACCAAAGATGGATATTACCTATCTCTGAAAGAAAGGAAGGTAGAAGGGAAAGATGAGGTTTGGAATGAAGCATGCTTTTTTGGTCATAGATATTGGAAAGTTTTATTTTTTATCTATGCTTATTTGTTACAAGGGAGTTGTTATTTTTTTTAAATTTGAATAGAGATTAAAATAGGAGGGAGTAGTAAAGTAACAGTGAAATTAAAAAGATGATGAAAATAAAAAAAGGGAAGTATCAATGAAGCCTTTGAAAGGACATATAGAAAAGAGGAAAATGAAGTTCATAAGGACTCAGGAACAATCAGTATGATTGAAACTTTCATGCTGAATTTTTGGGATTTTTTGAAAAAAGATAACAGACCAGAAATTCAGTTTTATATGTCATTCCCTTTTACTGCTCTTTTTTGTATATAGAAATATTCATATTTATAGGTGTTTGACAAGTTGAGAATTGTAGAAAAATAAAATGCGTTTGTGTGTGTCTGTGTGTATGCTCATAAATATAAAAAAGACCCATAAGAAGTATGGGCGGATGAAGGGATATCTTGTATTTATAGTATACAGAGAAAGACAGGAGTCCTGACTGACTGAGAGAGTGCTGAGTGTGACATATGCCTATATGTCAAACACTTCAAGAGAAAACCTTGAGGGATGTAGTAGAAACAGAGGCACAGTGAAAACTTGCAAGTGTCTACCAAGACATCAACATTGTGAATATGTATAGCAAATCAGCTCCAACATGTTCCTTAACTGCCAGGGCTTGTAATTCTAAAGTTTGCTGAGAATCTCTCTCCCCGGTTTGAGTTGAAATCTTATCTCACTCCCAGCTGAGATCACTTTTCTTTGATGTATTGTAATCTGTAGAACTTGGATTACTGATTGCTGTTTTGCTTGACCCAATGGGTTTACATGTTACTTGTTATTATCTTTTGAAAAACTAACATAAGATGGGAAGGGGTTTAAGCTGGCCAATGAAAGCTAAGAGTTACTCTTTCCCCTTCAGAATGATCAGAGAAATAAATCCAGACTTGCCCCCATAGAGTAGAGAGATTTGAGAAGTGGAAGATGAATGTATAGCTATATCTTGTACTTCTCAAATATATGTATACATATTTTTTGTATATATATTTGTGTAAAAAGTTCAAGTCACTTAAACTTGGTGGTTTTCAAAACACCATATGAGTCACGACATCCTCCACAATATGCTGTTCTGATAAACAAACATGTTTCCACATAAGATCAAATCAGATAGCATTTATAAGGCTCTAGTACAGGGACTGGCACATTAGCGTATTAGGTTCTACATAAATGTTAGCTATTTGTGTGTATACAATGTGCATATGTGTGTATATACACATACTTCTTGAACACTAGAGAAAAGACTGTCTTAAATACTTTCTACCCTCCTCTCCGATCCTTCTCCACAGCTAGGTTGCTGGCAATGTCCAGGAAGGCCTTTCTCCTCCAGGAAAAAGATCAGGAGTCAGGTCATGTTCATTCAGGCTATTCATTTCTAACCATCTGTCTAACTCAATAGCTATATATGTAAATATATACATATAGGATACATGTTTCTGTATATATACACACATGTATATGTATGTATATACACATGCATACATAGGAAATTCAAAGAGATAGCGTGACCCCCTTTCATCAGGTCCCTGAGATAGATGCAATGAGACAGACAGATGATAGATTGATGATAGAGACATCACACAAATGAAATTGATTTTATATTTTCCAATATATTTTTCATCCTTCTTGCCCATGTCCTTCTTTTTAATGGAGCTACCTTGTATTAAAGCTTATAAATGGAACTTTAATGTAGTGAAAAGGGAATTAGATCTGGAGCCCAAGGAACTGCTTGTAAATCCTAGCTTTGCTACTACTACTTCTTTGACCCTGACAAATTTTCTCATCTCTGTGAGCCTCACTTTTCTCATCCTGCAAAATGAAAGCATCTGACTAGATCACTTCTAAGGTAAGGTTCTTTCTAGATGAAATCTATGATTCTGTTTTTATTTTAATTTGAAAAATCTTCTTGAATTTTCCATAGAATTTTTGGTCTCTTCATTCTCTACAATGATATTAGTATATAAATAAAAATCATTTTCATAATAATTGCAAATATAATCATAAGCATCCCATAAGATGACCAAAATCCCCATGATATTATGTTCCTTTTTGTCTTTACACATATGCTAAAAACCTACTTCTTTATTTGCCTCTCCTAGTATCCATGAAACATTCTATTATCATACTTCATACTTCAACTTCTTTTTTTTTCATTTATAGAGAGAATGCTAGATGGTATGTTTTAATTTCTATATTAGACTATCTGCTTTTCTGTCACTGGACATCTGACACTGATTTACTTGCACAGAGAAATACTTAATGAATATTTTTTGAATTGAAATTTAAAGTACTCTCACAAAATACCTGCATTAAAAAGAGATCTGTATTCCTTGAACTGAAGCCTTTAATTAAAACAGTAAATATAAAGCTTAAAGGCATATATTTACTAGTGAAGGGGTAAAAAATACAGCTTTTAATATTGGGAAAAACTCATCATGTTTGACGAATTCATTCCTTTTCTATTTGAAGTCATCCAGCATTATCATGTGTAGCATGAGTCCTTGGAGTATCATTTTCTCCTCTGTACAATAAAACCTGTCCCACCTACCTCATAAGTTTGTTTTAATCAAAAAAGGTCATATTGATAAAGTACTTTATAAACCTTAAAACGTACTATGCATATGCAATTTTGAATTACTCTTCAAACACTATTTATAGAACATTTACAATTTGTATAAAAGCCTCCCAGGCAGCCAGTGTGAAACCTGGAGACCTAGTCTGGACAACAAGCCCTGAATGAGAGGCAGTGATAGAACATTCTAACTGGGAAGGATTTCCAAGGTCGCCTAGCATGACCCTCTTCTCTAATAAATGAGGAAAACAAGGGCTGCATAAATGAAGTGAAGTCACAGAATTCTTCATCTGATTCTCAGACCCTGTACTGCCCACTAAGGTTTCCAGCACACCATGCTTCTCATCACACGAAAAAGTTACCTTTATTACATCATCCATTAAGTACTGATAACAGAAATCATTTGAAAGCACATACTTTCTTTTTATTGATAGTGCTGACCCTAGAATCAGGAAGATGAGTTCAAATTTAGCCTCAGACATTTACTAGTTATGTAACTCCAGGCAAGTCTGCCTCAGTTTTCTCATCTATAAAATGGAGGATTATAATGACACAAAACTCTCAAGATTGCTGTGAAGGTCAAATGAGTGAATTGTACAATGCTTAGCATATTAGGTTCTACATAATTGTTAGCTATTATTATTATAAAGATTTCAGATCGGGTTTCTAGTCTGTGGGGGGCTTCGGCTGCCATGAGAAGTGGTGGAATCCGTTTTTTCTTTTTTGACATTAAAAGCTCCAACTGTGGCTGGTTTTATCCTTCAGTAACTCCTGCTGTCCTTTCCCTGACCTGCCAAACTCTCAGTAACAAACTGTTTTGCTGTCGTGGTGGTTTCTAATAATGTGCTCAGCTTACATGGAAATGGCCACATTAAATATTTACAGAAAGTTTCAGAGAGATGGCCAAAATAGCCCAAGCTCTGCCTAGAGGAAGCTGGGAAGGTACATGGTGGATAATGTCGTCGGATGTTGTTGTTTTCTGGTGAAGATCAGAAGTAGTCTTTGTATTTTTTTGTATTTTTTTTCATAGCTCGTACTTGATCAGGCAGGGCTATGATGGGGAGCCCTATTAAACTACAAGATTACAGGAAGAAATATATCTGGTTGACCCTAGTTAATAAAAGGGTTTCCAGTGGGAGTGCTCAATCAGTTCCTGTTCTTCACAGCTGGTTGTAATGAAGAAATTCCTTGCTTGAATATAGTCAAGTCCACTTTAATGGAGTTAGATTTATGTTCCCACCACCCTCAAAGGAAATGTGTTTGCTCTATTACAAACTTTTGAAGTGATAGATTCTCTGTTGTCCAATTCAAGTAGCCCCAAAACATCTATTTGCCTGGTATTGATGACAAATGAATTCTACTTATGTGAATTTTCAGGTAACTGAAGCTTGAGTGCACAAACTTATTTTTAAGATTTCATCCAATTTAGATGAAAATTTTTGAAGATGTCTCATCTCTGATTTTTAAAAAGCAATCTAATGGGGACTATTGTTTTCACCTCACAAACATTTCTGATGCTATCAATCCTATTGCCCAGCCCCAGAATTTAAATTCTTCCTTTTAATAGAAAAACTTTTAAACCAAAATATACAGATGTAAACATCTCTCCTCCACATTCTCCCACCTCTGTGCTGAAAGTGGGAGATAATGTTCCATTTTTTTTATTATTTAGAACCAAAGTTGATTATTTTGATTGATTAGAATTTGGTTCCCCTATAATCTTTCACATTATTGTTCATGTACTTCTGTTTACTTCATGTCACATCATTTCCTTTAAGTTTTCCCAGTGTTTCTTAGAACTTGTCATATTTGTCATTTCTTGCTACGTATTGGTATTCTCCTGCTTTTGTCCACTACAATATGTTCAGCGATTCCCCATTTGATGAGCATACACTTTTTTCTAGTATTTTGCTGTGGAAAAAAGTGACTATTAATATTTTGACACATATCATATATTTATTTCTGTCTTTGAATTTCTTGGAATAAATAAGATAATAAGTATAAAATAACCTTTCAAAGCTTAAAGTGATATAAAGAAGTGAGCTATCCAGTGTTTCTACTGGGCTTGTATCCCAAAGAGATTTTAAAGGAGGGAAAGGGACTCACATGTGCAAAAATATTTGTGGCAGCCCTTTTTGTAGTGGCAAGAAACTGGAAATTGAGTGGATGCCCATCAATAGGAGAATGGCTGAATAAATTATGGAATATGAATGTTATGGAATCTTATTCTATAAGAAATGATCAGCAGGATGTTTTCAGAGAGGCCTAGAGAGACTTAGATGAACTGATGCTAAGTGAAATGAGCAGAACCAGGATTTCATTGTACATGATGATAGAAAGATTATATGATGACCAATTCTGATGGATGTGGCTCTTCTCAACAATGAGATGATTCAGGCCAGTTCCGATAATCTTGTGATGATGAGAACCATCTACATCCAGAGAGAGGACTGTGGGAATTGAGTGTGGATCACAACAGAGGATTTTCATTTTTGTTATTATTGGCTTGAATTTTATTTTCTTTCTCATTTTTTCCCCTATTTGATCTGATTCTTCTTTTGCAACAAGATAATTGTATAAATACATATGCCTATATTGGATTTACATATTTTTTACCATGTTTATTTAACAAATATTGAATTACTTTCCATCTATGAAAAGGGGTAGGGGGAAAGGAGGGAATTGAAACACAAGATTTTGCAAGGGTCAATGGTGAAAAATTACCCTTGCATAAGTTTTGAAAATGAAAAGATTCAATAAGAAAGAAGGGAGCTATTATAATGAAAAGTATAATTATTTTTGTTAGGCTGCTGGAGTGAAGAGATTTCTCTGTGTTCTTAAACAAAACCTCTGAAATATATTAGTAACTGTCTTTTATTATTCAAAACCATACACGATTATAGATATTCATTCTTTTATTGTGCTGTAATACAGAACCCCTTTGTAGCTGATACTTCTAAACTACAGTGGACTGGGCAACATGATCACAAAGCTATTGTGTAATATATTGAAAAAGATTGACAAGGCTCTGAGAAAAAGCCAAAAGTCTGGCTTTAGTGTCTGAGTTTGTATCAGCTAGTTTGAGTATTAAAGACTTTTTTTTATTTATTCTTAGTTTGGGACTAAGTTTTGGAGAGTTGATATTGCCAGAAGTCCAAACTTCACATGACTATGGATTGTATTTTCATCACTTAATGCTCCATAATTTGCTCTGGCACATATGGTTGCAATATAGGTTTATCTTAATGTTCTACCATTATCTTGGTACAATCGCATACAAATGGGTTCACTGATGATATGCCCTGAGGTTCTTTGATAATAGTCTGCTTGGTATATATACAAGTTAGCCAATTTGGAATTTTTTTTTCCTATTTGAATTTGGTATTGTGTCATAGATCTCTCAGACTGGACATTTCTAGAGTCATTCAATTCCAAGAATTCATCTTTATTTATAAAGCACTAGGAAATCTTTTAGAGGAGGTTTTGATGTTAAATTCCAAACTTGGTAATAGAAAGAATGTTGTTCTTCAAACCTACTGACTTGCTTTTATTACGGAAAATGTTTATTTTCCAGAACAAGTACCCACACTAACTCTATTGGGTTCATAAAAGCAGAATTTGCCTTTTACCCCCCTTAAATCAAACACAATAGGGCTAATCTGATGTGGCTGTGAGGTTAGCACAGCCAACAAAGGAGTGGAAGCCAAAGGGACTAGACTGTATTTCCATTTCTACCCTAGCCTCTCCTTATTATGCTGAGCAATTCAGTCAACTTTTGTGAGATTTTCTTTCTTTGTCTAAGTTTCATTTTGGCTATTCAAACTAGTGAACTTATGGGAAGTATCTTATATTACTCATTTATACTAAGAATTTTATCTACCACATGGGAAAAATAAAGTGGTAAATTTTTGTTTCTTTGTGTTTTTTTTTTAACCTGGCACCATATTGTCAAAGAATATAGGCAGATTTATAATGTATTTTGGACAACAGAATCACCATACAGACTGTGAATGGAATGCCAGTTTTCAAAGAATTAAAGCATAACAATAAAAATCATGGAACACTTCAATGTCTAGGAAGAATTAGAAAATGGCTTATAAGCCAGAGAAATCTAGAGAGACACATGGTAGATGTGGACAGGATGTAACTTCATTACAAACAGAATTAAGAAGAAGAGAACAAATGATGTTATTTAAAAATGCATTACAAAAGATGGTCATATGGCAAGAGAAAAAGAATAATTGATAGCCCATGTGTTTCATTGATATCATCTAGATGTCAAGAGAAAGCAAAGAAGGCTCTCATGAAGTTAGGTGCATGTCTTCCTGGGGGTGAAATTATGAGAGCACACTGACAAGAGTCACAAAGAATTAGAGACTATGGAGGGGTAATCATTTGTAAACTTGGAGGAAATGCATTCAGTGGATTGCTTATTACTTAAGCAATAATAAGTTTCTTTGTAGCTCTAATTGCTCATTGATCTTAGTCTATTCTTTTGTATATGTAACTCAAAAGGTGCTAAAAGATCTAAAAATGTTTGGGATCTTCATTACAAACCTTAATTATACATTTAACTGTATGAAGGTGTTAGTCTTCTGTGTTCTAAGAGGAACTTATCTTAAGTAAAAATGAACACAACTTCTAACCCAGAACCTCTGCATATGAGTGGGGGGAAGTTATAGAAGACATGTGTCTAAGACATTATTAATGTAAGGATGAAAGGAGATTCAAGGTTCCCCCAAATGAATAGGCTGAATGAGAACCATACGGACACGCCAAACCACACAGTGGTTGGGTTTTAATAGCCGAGTAGGAATCCAACAGGACAAGAAAAAGGACACTTTAGGTAGAGGGCATAGAATTTTCTGCTGATACAGGGACAAGTTTGGCTGGAGTATAGAGTTCCAGAGTAATATGACATTAGGAGGGAAAAGTACCACATTATGGAAGATGGTTAATGCCAGACAAAGGAATGTATCTTTTACTTAATAAGTTATATGGTCTTTATAATGGTGGGAGTAGTAATGGCAATTGGTGGGCACCAAAGAAATTTTCCTAATGGAGAAAGGAAAAGGATAAATTTGATATCCAACTATGCATAAAACAAAATGCTTTGGGTTTCTTAGATTGGCCAGTGAGGATAAAGGTACCACACTTCCTTGTGATCTCAGCAAACAAATTGCCACTTCAGTTGCATTAAGGATCATTACATTCTCCCAAAGTGGAAGAAATGTCAAGTAAAACTCCTATTCTGAACTTGATTCTAAACAGTAAGGAGGAGCTGATGACTAAAGTATAAATAAGAAGTATCTGGAGGAGGAAGAACCATTGTATTTTATTTCAAAGTAAAGTTTTTACCCAATTTTAATGAATCAACCTACAGAGTAAACTAGTTAGTAAGACATTTTTCCATAATTTTATCATAATGATGTGACTGATGTAGATATCAGATGATGGCAGATACCAGATGTTAGGATTAGGTCATGTGAAGAATTCACAATGGCCATTCTCTTTATCAAAAGGTGGGTTTATTTAGGGAAAAAACTTACAGACAAAATAAGAAATACAATAGACACTAGGAATGGTCAATATGAAATAGGGTTGGGAGAACATAGAAAGAGGTTTTAATAATTAATGATCAAAAGGGCAAGTTCACTAATGGAACTTGCCATTTACCAGGAGAAAGGAAATATTCCATGAGGTTGGGCAAACATGAGGCATGTCCAGCTGGCAGATTAAATCCTGAAAGGGACTCGGCTCTCTAAAAGAGTTAGCTAAAAGGAAAACAAGTGGGGTGAGAAGTGGAGAAACACCAAAAGTCATGGTGGAGTTAGGAGATAACACATGGCACGGAAAAAGGAAAGGCACAATCTCCAAAGCATGTCAAAGGGGACTGACCCAAAGTAGCACAGCATTGATGGAATGGGACATCAGCTGTTTTATAGGGAAAATTTAGCTTCAGGGACTTGATATAACTTGGATTTCTGACTGGAATACCGCCATAGAAGGTAGGACCACAGAACTAAATTGATCTCAATTATCAGAGCCTTCTTCCTATCTGCCCCAGGGAATAATTTTATCAGTGCTTCAATTTCTCTCTACCAACCACACCCACCATTCAAGACTTTATCAATAATATATAAATAAAGTTATATACAATTAATCTGAAAGAATTGTAGGGCTTTTGGTTAAAAGAAAAGGTAAATTGTACCACACAGGAAACATTATTAGTTGAGAAAATCAAGTCCTTTGGGAATATCAGGGAAAAACATAACAAAAAACCCAGTTTTCCAATCAGGTCAGCAGTTGTCCACTCAAGTGGTAGAGGGCTTTAGGTTGGGGAATAATTTAAGAAGGCAGATCCTCATACCTGTATAATGGGGAGAAGGGTGTGGAATTGCAGAATGAGGTTAGAAGTAGTATTACACTTCCCTCTCTTCCCTGAACAGCTATATTATTGGAGGGAATATAACATTAATAAAGAAAAACTACAATCAGAGGACAGAACAGACAAACCCAGAAAGATACAGACATATAGTTACATAATGGAAGACTAGCTTCAAGGAACATAATCTCCTATTCCAGAGAAAAATACTTCCTATATATTTAAGAAAAGACTTTGGTAAGATCTCTACCTATGTACTACACTATAATCATTCTCTAAATTTAAGAGCATTCTTCCACATGGACTCTGTGTATATGTATAGGATAGTGAACTCTGAAATCAACAGGCATCTACTTATTTACAATTCTTTGTTACTATAAAGTAACTTATGCCCTTATGAAATTTTATATATATATATATTTGATTTTTATTTTTGTCTTTAATCCCTTGAGAAATGTGTCCTCTATTGGGTTTGTTGAATCCAAGGATATGAATGAATTATTCATTTTTCTTACATAGTTACATTATTCCATATTACATAATTCCAAATTGAAATTTGGAACAAACTTTATTCCTCTACAAATGGAACTTATCTTTTCACATTCCCTTCAATATTCATTCATATTTCATTGGAAAAACAACTGATCTGGAAAACAGTTTCAGGACTGATAATTTAAAAATTATTATACTACCTGAAAGTAATGATCAAAAAAAGAGCCTGGGCATCATTTTTCAAGAAATTATCAAGGAAAATTATCCTGATATTTTGCAACTAGAGAGTAAAATAGAAATTGAAAGAATCCACCTATCATTTCTTAAAAGACATCCCAAAATGTCTTGGAAGATAAAAACTCCCAAGAATATGATAGCCAAATTCTGAAACTCTCATTTAAAGAAGAAAATAGTGCAAAATCCAGAAAGAAACAGTTCAAGTATAGAGGAGTCACAGTTGGGGAAACACAAGATTTAGCAGCTTTTACATTAAAAAGTTGCTGAACTTACAATTTGATATTCTGGAGAGCAATGGAACTAGAATTACAATGAACAATCACCTACCCACCAAACTGAGTGTAATCTTTCAGGGGGAAAGTTGTATATTTGATGAAACAGAGTAGTTTCAAGTACTCTTGTGTGAAAAGATGAGAGCTGAAAAGAAAATATAGGACACAGGAGAAATATAAGGAGGTAATCAGGAAAGGAAACCATATAGGACTTAATTAATCTGTTTACATTGCTACATGGAAAGATGAAACTTGTAACTCATAAGAACTGTCATTATCATGGTAGTTAAAATGAGTATATATATATATATATATATATATATATATATGGAGAGAGAGAGAGAGAGAGAGAGAGAGAGAGAGAGAGAGAGAGAGAGAGAGAGAGGGGGGGGGGCATAAGTGTGAATTGAATAAGAAGAGATAATACCTAACTATCTAAATAAAATCAAGGAGTGAAGGAGGAATGTACTGGAAGAAAGGGGAAGGGACAAGTGGAATGGCATAATATTGACCATAAAAGAGGAAAGAAAGAAGTTTTTACCATAGAAGGAAAGAGGGGGAATGAGTGAACTTACTCTCATCAGAAATGGCTCAAAGAGAAAATAGCAAACACACTCAATATGGATATATAAATCTATTTTATCCTGCAGGAAAGTGGGAGGGGAAGGGAATATAAGAAGGGGGAGGATGATAGAAAGGAGGGCATATTGGAGGAAAGGGTGTTTAGAAACAAAACATTTTTGATGAGATACAGAGTGAAAAAAAGAAAGCAAAATAAATGGGGAGAGATACAATTAGTAATAATAATTGTGAAAAGACTTTTGAAACAAGTTTCTATGATGAAGATCTCATTTCTTAGATACATAGGGAATCAAGTCAAATTTGTAAAAAAAAAATCTGCAATTGGCAAATGATCAAAATATATGAACTGTGTCTAAAGTACTATAAAACTGTGCATTCCCTTTGATCTAACAATACCACTATTAGGCATATATCCCAAAAGAATGTTTTTAAAGAAGAGGACTTTCTCTCTCTCTCTCTCTCTCTCTCTCTCTCTCTCTCTCTCTCTCTCTCTCTCTCTCTCTCTCCACACACACACACACACACACACACACACACACACACACACACACACAATACTTAATCAGTTCTTTTCTCAGGGCAAAGAATTGGAAATTGAGGTGATGCCCATCAACTGGGGAATGGCTTTATAAGTTGTAGTCTGTGATTATGATGAAATATTATTGTTCTATAGGGAATGATGAGCAGGATGTTCACAGAAAAACATGGAAAGTCCTCCATGAAATTAAGCAAAGTGAAATGTATTGTGTACAAAGTTAATAATAATGTTCTGAGATGATCAAATATAAATGATTTTGCTGTTCCCAACTATACAATATCCATGAGCACTCTAAAGGATTTATGATAAAAAAAAATGCTATCCATATACAGAGGAAAAACTGGAAATGTCTAAAAGAGATTGAAGTATGCTTTTTTTACTTTATTTTTCTTGAGGGTTTGTGTATGTCTGTGTGTATATGTGTGTGTGAGATCTGTGTTTTCTTTTGAAATATAACTTTTATGGAGATGTTTTGTATGGTTTCACATAAGTCTTCTCAGAGGCAGGGTAAAGGAAAAGAGAGAATCTGGAATTCAAAGTTTAAAAAAAATGTAAAAATGTGTTTTGCATGTAACTAGGGAAAATAAAAAGATTAAAAAAGAAAGAAAAAATAAAATTATTAATATCATTGTTGAATATTTTCATCTGTGCCTGACTCTCTGTGACTCCAATTGGGGTTTTGTTGTCTATTTTCAGGTACTACAATAGGCACTGGGACAACAAAGATTGTAATGAGAATAGCTTCTGCTCACCAGCAGTTTACACTCTGCTGGGGAGGACAACATATGCGCATATATATGGGGAAATCTGGAAAAACTTCAGGTAGGAGGTAGTCGTTGATGCAAAATATGAAGGAGTCTTGTTATTCTAAGGGGCTCAAATGAAGAGGGAGTACATTGCAGATGTAAGGGATAGTCTGGACAAAAGTACTGAATGACATTTAGATGGTACCTTAAATTTTGCTGTTATTTTACCTTCAATATTACAATTGAGTCTCATAGCAGTCCTTGAAACAAAAGCGTTCCCAAAAATATTGTTCCTCATTTTATAGATGGGGAAACTGAGACTAAGGGAAGTTAAATGGTTTACCCACAGTCTCATGGTTAGCAAGTGTCAGAGGTTATGCCATTTTCCACCAGGTTACAAGGAAGCTTTGGGCAAGTCATATAAAGGCCCTGTGCTTCAGTTTCTTTATTTCCTTTCATTGGAGAGAAAGGAAAGGAAGAGTGAGGTAAGAAGAAGCAGCGTGACCCCAGAGAGGAAGACAAGGTCTCTTAAACTTTGTGGGAGACAACCCAGGACTCTGAGTCCAAGAAGGAGCCCTAGGAAAAATCTCTCTCCCTTATCAGCAACCCTTCTCTCATTTCACTCTAATAGACATCATTGAGGGGAGCAACCCTTATGGAGAAAGGGTCTCCATCCCCTCTCCCAACAATAACAACTGCTGGCCAACTACCATCCCTGGTAAGTAAGCCCAAGAGTCTTAGAACCACTGCAGCCTCCAGGAGATTCCTGGACAAACTTCCAGACTCATCTTCCATAATCCAGGGAAATAACTTTTGTGGGAATGAGACCTCGTCAGGCTCTTTGGGGCCCACCTCCATAGTGGCCATACCTACTGAAAGTCTGGAAAAAAAAAGTTCTTACTACTGAGGGCCTTGGTATTGTAAAATTGTTCAATACTGGAAATCAATATTGTTTCGTTAATGGGAATGACATAAACAAGATTGATTATCATCTGCTTTGCTGCTGTACCCTGAGAACCATACAGCCTTCAGGATGAATTGCAGCTAATGTGTATTGTCTTTTTCTTTAGAATGTGAGCTCTTTAAGAGTAGAGATTATATTGTTTTTGTTTTATTCACAATGCTTAGTATAGTGCTTTGCACATATGTTAATAATTGCTTTTTTGTTCATCATCTCATTCATTCATGACCCGCCAGAATCTGTCTACAACCTCCCTCTCTAGTCAGTTTGACGCTATGCCCCTCTTGTATCTATTTTCCAGCCCAACTGGACACCTCTCCTTTCCTTTTATCTTTACCATGACTTTAATAAGCTTATTCATTTATGAAGCAGCAAGGAACATGCCTGTCTATCTTTAAAACAAGCTTGCTTAACCTTTTTTATGTCATGGATCCCATTACCAGTCTGGCAAAGCTTCTGAACCTCTTTTCAGAATGTTCGCAAATACATTAAATGGATTCATAGGATTACAAAGCAAATACATTATTGAAGATTATGAAAATGATTTTTGACAATTTACAGATTCCATTAAGAACCCTAATTTCCAAAGAAAATAGGGTAAAACATTATCTTTCTTCATTTTTATAACACAATAATACAAATAATAAAACCAAATAATTTTTATAACACAGTAATATTCCATTACATTCACAGACAGGCAAGACTTATATTAACCTGATGCAGAGTGGAGTAAAACTAGAAGAAAAAAAATACAAAGACATTTGCAGTAGCTTGGTTGTGATAAGGAATTGTAAATTGAGTTAATGCCCATCAGTTAAGGAATGGCTGAATAAGTTATAGTATATGAGTATAATGAGGTATTATTGTTCTATAAGAAATAATCAGGCTTATTTGAAAAAAGCCTGGAAAAACTTACATGAATTGATGCTGAATGAAGCAAGCAGAACCAAGAGAACATTGTACACTGAAACAAGATTATGTGATAACTATAACAGATTTATTTTTATTTTCATTTTTTTTTGTTTGCTTGCTTCCTTTTTCTTTCTCATAGTCCCCACCTCTTGTTCTGATTTTTCTTTCACAACATGACAAATGTGGAATTATATTTAAAATGATTGTACATATATAACCTATGTCAGATTGCTTGCTGTCTTGGGAAGGAGCAATATGAGGGAGAAAAAAATCCAGGAGGTTACTCATTTCATTTTTGGAATCATCAAAAGTCAACAAGCATTAAGTACCTTCTATGTGCCAGGCACTATGTTAAGTGCTAACTAAGAAAGGCAAAAAAGGGTTTTAGGTCTCTAGAAGCTCACAGCCTAATGGAAAAAACTTACAAACATTGATGTACAAAAAAGGCATTTACCAATAAAATGCATATAATTCCAGAGGGAAGGAGCCAAGATAAACAGTTTCAGTAATGATTAAGGAATTCTTCTTTACATTAAGCTCAAATTTGCCTTTTTGTAACTTTTTGTAATCCACTCTTTCCAGTTCTGCCTTATGGTACCAACCACAACCTGTCTCTCAAAAATGGTAGTGTGAAAAAGGAACTTCATAAGAGAAGGGTAAAGAAAAAAGGAAGAAATATAAGAGAAGGCAATAAAAAAAGGAACACAACCATTCTCCACTTCAAAGTGCACTTGGTGATAAAATAATATCAAGGAGCAGCCTTTGCCTGATCTGCAGAGATTCACCAGTATGGGAGTGATGGTGGTGATATTTGACAAATTTGAGCAAATGTCATATTATAGAAATGAGGCATTATAATCATGAAGAACTTTTCTGGTGAAAAGTTAACTAATTCTATTTCAGCTTCCTTCTGACTTCTCTGTGTTTTCAAAAAAAAAAAAAACTCTCCTATTCTTTGTATTATGTAGTTAATGCTGAAAGGAAAATACTGGAGAAAACGTTGTCAGACTTGGTTTCATTTCAGAAAGTTCTAAATAGGAAAAAAACTGATAATCTGAGGCTTAAGTTATAAGCAAAAGTCATTTAGAAAATGAAGATGTTCTGAAGTTCAGAACTAATTCAAATGCCTCTAAGAGCATAACAGGCTGACTTTGTTTATGGTTTAGCCTTTCTGGCTAAAGAACTGTAGTCAAAATGCCATAAGGGAAGTGTGAAAGTACCAACTTCTGTTCATGTCTTCAAAGCTTGCAAGCTGAGACAAAAATCCTATAATAGCTATCCTATCCTAATCCTGTAACTCCTGCCTTTTGCAGCAGAAACACATGGTGCATTCATTTATTTGCTTTTGCTAAGACAATGTTTGCTTCAAATGGTACTGTACATTGACAATTACTGATGGGTAACTGTCTTAATATACAACTGAATAAACATCAAAGAGAGAAAGAGTCTAAGCCATTCCTTAGATCCTGGAACAGAAATCAGTCTTTCCAAGTTCATTTTTACTAGCAAATTAATTTTCTGAATACTTAAAATCCTATTATCTTCTTCCATTCTCTTACCCAATAGCTGAATGGAATTTTAACCAATCTCTTAGTGATCTTGATTTTTCTCCTATGTGAGAGGGAAGCTGCTTGAGAGCAGAAATTATTTTTTGCTTCTTTTTATATTCCAGTACATAGCTGAATGTCTGGCTGGTTGGTTACTGTCCTTCATTCTTGAAAAGGACCAAAATGACATAACTATGTTGGAGTCAAAGTACAGTGTGTCTGTTTCTAATTGTGAATGATCAGACCAATATGAGGTTGGAAGGCTTACCATAGGTTGGTCACAAATAGCTCACATGAACATTTGGAATGGAGATGTCTCTAATTTGCCCTTCTCATGGTTTGATTTTTTGAGCTGTATCAATTTTGATTTGCTTAAAACATAGCCCCTTCTTTGATGTATCTCATTAAATTTAATCAATTCAAAAATTCTTCAGAGATCTCGAGTGTCCTTGTATTACTTCTACTGACCTTCATGGCACCATTTGCCTTGTTTGAGTTCTCCAAAAAATAATCTTTTAGGCAAATGAACTTTTGTCATTTGAACACCATGGCCAACTCATCAGAGTTGTACTCTTGCAATGGAGTTTGAATGCTTGGCAGTTTTGCTCAAGAAAGAACATCAGTGTTTGGGATCATATCTTGCCAGGTAATCTTCCTATGACAGTTCGAATGGAGATCCATTCAGTTTTCTGGCATGGTACCACTGGATTGTCCAGTTTTCACAGACATAAAACAATGAGGTCAGCACAATAGCTTTATTTATCTTCATTTTGGTGGGCAACCTAATCCCTCTTCTCTTCTCAGCTTGGCTTTATAGACTCCCAAACACTAAGCTAGCTCTGGCAATCTGTGTTTCAAGCTTATCATCTATGTCTACATCCCTGGAAAGTAGGCTGTTGAGGTAAGAGTACTTATCCATACCCTTCAATGTTTATTTTTGCTGTAACTTATAATTCCGCATATACGTGGTATGGCACTGGCTGTGGAGGACCTGTATTTTCTTAGTGTTAATTGTTCAGTGGACTTGTTAGATGAAAATTATCACAACCAGCAGGGAATCAATCCATATTTTGTTTTATCCTGTCTACAATGAATACACAATCATCTGCAAACAAACAAACAAATAAAAACATGTAGCTACTCTTTTTTCACTTTAGTCTTAGATTGTAGCTTTTTCAAATTACATAATTTACCATCAATGTGGGAGCTGACCTTGATGCCATTTTTTCCCTCATTGAAAGTATCTGCCAGCATTGCTGAAAACATCATGGTAAAAAGCATGGGAGTAAGCAGATCCATGCTTTCCTCTATTGGTGACTGGGAAAGATGACCACTTTCCAGGTGAAGGATCAGAATATTAAAAAAAAACACAAAAAAACTCTAGTAACATCTTGCCAGCAATAACTAAAAAAAAAAAGAGAGAGAGAAATGCACACACCCCTCCCTATGATTGTCATAGAACAATCTATTATCTTCATAGAAATGGACAATGGAGGCTTTGCCACAGGAGAAGAGCTTAATGGCATTCAAAACCAATTGTAAATTCGATAAAAGAAGGATTGACTTCTACCTGAGGTATATAATCACTGGCTTCTCTGTTGAGAACACTAAGGAATTCTTCTGCCCATCTCTCTAAGATCATGTCCTTATTACTAATCAAAATAACTCCATTAGCACTGAGTAGTAGAGAAGGACTATATGTCTTTGGCCCATAAATAGTCTTCAGGACATCATAAATAAGATATGGACTCTTATTATTAGTATAAAACTGAATTTCATCTGCTGTCTTATAGAGCCAAGAATCCTATATCCCTCTATGCCTTAATTACAGTTATACATATATATGTATATTACATATATATATATATAAACTATATATAAATAACTGTATATAAAATATATACATACACATACATACATATACATAAACAAAATTTTGTCCAATTACATGTTAAAACAATTTTTTTAACATTTGGGTTTTAAGTTTTAATTTCAAATTTTATCCTCCCTCTCTCCTTGCCCTTCTTCTTCTTTAAGACAATATAGGTTCTACATACACAATCATGTAAACTATTTCCATATTAGTCATTTTGTACAAGAAGATTAAAATAAAAGAAAAAGACTGACAGAAGCAAAGTGAAAAATGGCATGCTTCAATCTGTATTTAAGCAATATTAGTTCTTTCTCTGGAAGTGCATGATATGCTTCATCCTGAATCCTTTGGGATTGTCTTGGATCATTGTTTTTGCTGAGAATTGCTAAGTCATTCACAATTCTTTACTTTATAATATTGCTGTTCCAGTATATGACATCCTATCGGTTCTTCACTATCTCTCAATTCAAATAAGTCTTTCCAGGTTTTTCTGAAATCCTGTTTGTTACTACTTATGACACAATGATATTTAATTTCAATTCAAATAAGTCTTTCCAGATTTTTCTGAAATCCTGTTTGTTATTACCTATGGCACAACAATACCACGGTTTATTTAATCTTCCCCAATAAATTGGTATCATCTTGATTTCCGATTCTTAGCCACCAAAAAGAGCTGCTACAAATATTTTTGCACAAATGGGTCCTTTTCCTTTTTTTGAGTGTCTTAGAAATATTGACCTAGTAGCTGCACTTTACTTTTGATGGAGTTATAAGCTTCCTTCTTACAGATGGATGAACGATCCTGCTGGTGAGCCCTGAGGGAGTTCTCATTGTTCATCTAGTAGCTTTTGAATTTTTCCATCATTTTTATAAAACCAATTTTAATATTTGTGATATTTTGGCCCAGATGAATAACTGTAGTGTTGTACATTAAATCTCTGAAAACTACCCACTACTTTTCTACTCTATAATATATTATTATAAGTTAATAACTGTGTGTTGGCTCAGCTTTTCCTCCAAGATAGTGATAAACTGCTCCAGCTTAGATAAATTCTCTAATGTGGTGACATTAAATCTTTTGGCAATTGTCTTGCCATGGGCCTGCTGCTTTTGTTAAATGCAGATATTTAGCTTGAAGGATATAGTTCTATGAGCAGTCCAGCACTCTGTACCATACATCCCTTTAGTCACTCTCACAACCCATGTAGTTAGTACGTTCTGTCTGTGCTTTGCACAAAGTAGGATCTTAATAAAAGTTTGTTGTTTGGGGATTATTTGTAAGTAAATCTTGGTAGTCTCTTGTAGATTTAGATCCAGAATTGGATTTTTCTCTCCCCTGGACCAGGGTTTCATGGTTGGTGAACTATGTTTCATGAACTTCCCATTCATGCTTCCAGTAAGGGGAAGGAATTAAAACACACATAATTCTCACTGAAAAACATATTGGATATGACATGGTAGCAGATGAATGGAAACTGGCCCTGCAACAGAGGGCAGGACAAACTTTTTATCCTCTAAATCTAATAGGAAACTACAGAGATATTTTCTTTGGTCAAAGAAGTAGATTAAAGCAAAGAAGAGTCAGATCTCAATAAAACTAAACCCATTAAACAATGGCCTTTGCCTTTAGGGTCCAATAGTAAAAATGTGAAGAGAAGAGAAAGAGGAAGAGTTTTTAATCGCTTATTTTACAATTGGAGACATTCTGCCTTTATACACTGATCCTTTAACACCTTGCTATAGAAAGAATAATAGGACTAGCTAAGAAAAGGGAAAGAAAAGAACAAGAAGAAGAGTAGCAAGTAAGGACTTCAGGATCTAGAGCAGGTAATGTCAGGTGTTCCTAGTCAATAACAAAATATTACAGGATTTCCAGCTTTCATAAAATATATGCATTTCCTACTCCAAATTCAACTAGTTCTGGTTCTCTGAGAGGAGGAATAGGAGAAGAATATGGTACCATAGTAGACCAGATGGACATATTTTGAGATATAGGTCTTGTGGCAATCCTTAAAACTATTTCATAGCTAGTTCATTCTTCCTCTTGCATGAAGAATCGATTTTTCCAAAAGTTAATGATCTATACTGTCAGTCCTTTCTACTTGAGTTACTTCAGATAAGTTCAATACAGGGTCTTCTTTCATCCATTCTCATTCATTCTTAACATGAAAAAGGATCATAACCACATCATAAAATTTCCAGGAGAGTGAGTGCGTAAGATATACTGACTGTTTCCTACATTTTTGGTAGCATTGAGCCTAGTAATACATATAGATTCCCTTGGCTGCAAATCTCCCAGTTACCCCTGGTATCTGACTTTATATCCGTTTTCTGGACTCTGGGAAGGATCTCTGATTTAACAAATGCTTGTTTTTTGCTTGATTCTTTGTTTGGTTTCATATCTGTCTGGGCTTGTGATTATATTCCTATGAAGCTCTTTCTCATCTAGGATCAGAGGGATTGACTTCTAGTATCGTGTATGGGAAGAACAATCCCTATGGGAAGAGCCCCATGTGTTTTGAAAGCTCTACAGGTTCCAAGCTTTCCTTCTGAGATAGGAACTTTTTCTTTTCAAGTTAGTTCAAGAATGAATCTAATTTGAAGTGAGGTTAAAGAAAGAGAATGGTCCAGAGTAGAAGGCCCCTTTAGACCAAGAGACGAGATATTATAAGGATATAGAGGACAGAGTCGTTAAAACAAGAA
Organism: Antechinus flavipes; assembly: GCF_016432865.1. Lineage (NCBI taxonomy): Eukaryota > Metazoa > Chordata > Mammalia > Dasyuromorphia > Dasyuridae > Antechinus > Antechinus flavipes. Next base: position 127,076,001 of record NC_067398.1, on the reverse strand, counting down.
ACAATGCCATGAGGTGGTGGGGTAGGGTGGTTCAATAACATCAGTTCCACACACATTATTATTAAGAAATTTGACATAACTTAATGATGGCTATTTAATTTAATATTTAAATTATTCAGTCCTCAAAGTGGTCAGTTTCTCTGTCTAAACAGTTTTATAATGTTGTCAAATCAGGACTTGGGAAAGACAATTGATAATTTATGTGTAGTATTTTGACCTGGCCTGAGACCTAATCCTCTAATAGATTGTCCTCATAAAGGTGTGAAACTGAAAACTGATTTTTAATTCTATTTTGTTAAGACATGACCAAGCTAAATTTAATACTTCACTTTGCTGTTCCTTACCCTTGTAACTTCATCAACCATCTGGAGAAACTTGATTAACCTAAAAGGTCAAATCTCTTCAATTTAAACTATTGTAGCAACTTTGGTGCCAGAAGACTAAATCTATCATCTGGGAACTGATCTTATCTCATGATTATTAAATCATCTCATCTCCCACTGATTCTGGGGAGAAACTGAGATAACTTTTTTCTGCCCCCTCATTGAAACACTTACTAACAGGGATTGTTTTACCTTTGTCTTGTGATTCAATTTGCATGCATTGTTTGTAATTTGGGTAGAAGGAGAGTTCAGAAGGGGAAGTCCAATTATAATACCAAATGGATGTCAGAGAGTTTTTATTTTCTGTCTAATCAGAAGAAAATGGCCCTATGTTACTCAAGATTTTTCTGTCATTTTGTTAATTACCATAAAAGATTTTGCTCTCCCTTAAGATACGGTTACTAAGATGCCATACCCAGTGTATTGATTATTGCTGACCTAATTTTTATTTTCTACTCAATCAACAAGCATTATTAAGCACTTCCACTGCATATTCCTTTAGTATCTATGTGGAATTGTAGATTAGAACTGGAAAAAACCTTACAGACAGCCAAGTATGACTCCCTCTTTTTTTTTCCCCAGATGAGGAAACTGCAGTAAAAAGGCTGTGATTTGCCCAAGTTCACACAGTATCAGGTAAAATTTGAACTCAGGTCTTCCTGATTCTATGTCCAACACTCTCTGTGCTAATCCACCTTGCTTCTATAATGTCAAGAGACCCAAAGGTGGTTCTCTCTCTTTCCTCCAACTAAATTTACTAAAGAACATGAACAAGACTTGTACCCAATGAGCAGGTACAATTGAATTCTCTTATGTACTATTGAAGGGAATACCCACCTGAGTACTGAGCTCATCATCTTTCCCTCTTAGCCCTGCCCTTCTTGCCTTCCTTATTTTCCTAGAAGGGAATACCATCCTCCCAGTCTCTTAGGTTCACAATGCAGGAGACATTATTGGGCTCCCTATATGTCCCAACCCCGCCCCCATCACAGCCAACCTATTGCCAATGTCTGTCCATCCCACCCTTGAAGCACCTCTCCAATAAATCTCCTTTCCTCCAACGCTGCCCCATCCTGGTGCAGATCCTCACCATCTCCTACCTGGACTACTGTGAATCCCTCCCTCTCCAATCCATCCTCCACTCAGTCATCAAAGTGGTTTTCCTAATATGTTACTTCCCCACTCAAGAGCCTCCAGTGATTTCCCATTGCCTCCAGAAGCAAATATAAAACCCTTCTAGCATTTTGGCTGGGCTTTTAGCCAAGCTAACAAATTGATCAAGTTCAGAAGTTCATCTCTCAGAATTTCCATTGCGACAAGGATCAGAGTGACATAAACTTCAGGTACAAGTCAACATTAACTGTAGGGAATAATAGTCTGTTTAACACAAGTGTGTAAACATTATACTTGATACTGAAGAGGCAGCAGCATGATGTAAAGGAAAGAAAACTGAACTGGGAGTCAGTAAACTGGAGCTAAAATTCTGACTCCCTACTGAGATTTAGGGCAATACTCTTCTTTCTGAGTCTCAGTTTCCTCACTTAAAAAAATGAAGAAACTAAATCAGGGATCTACAGGCTCTTGGAACAAATCCATGTCTGAAGTAAGATCCTAAGATTCCTCAACTTTTAATAGATCTCTTAGGATCCTTTTAATTCTCAGGAATCTGCAAGGCTCAGATTGGGTTCAAGTAGCTTTTTAAAATTCCTTCACGTGTTAATGATGCTCCCTGTTTGCTGCAGCACAGCTCATATCTGATTCCAAACCCACCACTCTTTCTATTCCACCCCACATGTCTCTCAACTTTGGGAAAATATTATTAATCCATATTATGTTTGTGGATTCTGAAGCAGAGAGAGTTTGTGCCTTATATAGTCATTAAACTAGCAAATAATCTTTATTAAAATCTTACTCTTTCCATTTCCCTCCTCTCCAGGTCTTTCTCTCACATAAATCCTCTCACCTTGAAACTAGTCACAATTTGAAAATATAACTTTACAAAAGCAACTGTTAACAGCAATTTGATAGTGAACCTTCCAAAGATAATAATTTGGGAGGCCAATAGCAAAAATCATGTGTTTCCATGCATGCGAATATGTGTATGTGAGAGAGAGACAAAGTCAGAAGAGAGAAAAAGAGAGGGGGAAGGAGAGACAGACAGACAGGCAGAAAGAGACGGAGAGAGAGAGAGAGAGACTGAAAGAGAAAAGAGTCATAGAGATAGAGACACACAGAGAGACAAAGAGAGAGATGGAGACAGAATGAAAGAGAAAAGAAGAGTGGAAAGAAACTGAAGAGACAGAGAGAAAATAAGAATAATCATCTCCAGGATCATGGAAACATGCCCTCTTATATTTCGTACATGAATTATCTTTTTGGAAGATAACTAATGTGTAAACAAACTAAATGTGAGATAAATAGGAGATAATCAACAGAAGGAAGCAGAAGAATGAAGAGAATTCAGAAGAGATTCCTGAAGAAGGTAGGACTTTAGGATTGGCAATAAACCATAATATTTAGGTCAGATTGTAAATGGTCACATTTCAAGCCATACAAATTGGATTTTATTAATTAAACAATTGTTGTTGGTTTTTTCACCAACACATAATCAAATTTTGAGATCATGTCATCAGATTTCAATATTAAGGAGATAATTCTGTAAGTGCTTTGCAAGCTGGATTGGAATGAGGAGAGACTGAGGATGACCATAGTAGGACTCCAGACTAATTTAAACAGTGGCCCTGGAAATGCAAGGAGGGATCAATGTAAAAAACATTGCTGAGAGAGAATAGATAAGATATGGCAATTGGTATGCCAAAGGGGAAAATAATTATTTTTCTCTTTGGGCTTTGCTGTAAAATTTCAGACTTAAACTTAAAATATTCATTCCATTTTATAGTAAAAAATCTATGAAGTTTCAAATCTTTAATATTTATTTTCCTTGAAGAAATGAAGTTAAATATTTCATAAATGTTTCTAGTCATGAGCATTTATCATTAAGCATTTAAAATGGTTTTGTTTATTGATATTTGGTAAGTTCATAATAAAAAAAAAGAAAATTTTGAAAGGGGAATAGATTTTTCAATTTTTTATTTATTGGAAGGGGTAAACAAAAAGATATTATTCTAGAAAGAATAAAGATCTTACTTTATAAAATAAAACTTGGAGGCCACCATGGAATGTATGTAGCTAAGCAATAACATAATTATTTTTTTCATCTGGAGTAAACCAGATACTGAACCATAAAACTGAGTGCCATTAACTTTGGAAGTTTGAACTGGATCTATAGAGATATTTATATAAATGCATCATATAGCTGAGCCCAAGAGTACACTTGACTGTCAAGGAAAAATAAAAAAAATATTTAAAGTAGCTTTCCATATAACAATAAAAGTGAAATAAAAGCCATTTTCTCAACCACAAAACTTCTTGAGTGTTCAGGGTTCCCTCAGTTTTTAAATTCTGGATTTCTTCCTCTTATTCAGTTGCCAAGGAGAAAAGGCACAGAAGTATTCTACATCCAGATTGCAAAGTCTCTGTCTCTGCTAACTGCTCAGTGAATTCTTGATCTATCCATATGCAAAACAAAAACAAAAACAAAAAACTCCTTTTAAAGTCTGAAAAAGTAAAAAATGGAAAGGTTCTTTGTCTCAAATCCATGCAAATAAGTTTCTTAGAACCCTAGGTCTCATTCTTCCACCTAAACAACCATGAACTTATAAGGAGCTTAGGATCATGGAATTAGAAATGGGAAGTCATCAAATTTAAACCCCTTATTCCACATATAAAGAAACTGAGAGACAGTGACGTCTCATAGTCACATATCTAGTAATTATCTAAGGTAAGATTTGAACATAGATCTTTCTGACTTCAAATCCAGCTTTGTATTTACTCTTCATGGCAAATTATAGAAGAAAGGTATTGAGAGAAATAATTACTAAATAATCAAATATTGGGGAGATATAGGACTTTTTTCCTGATCTCATTTGGAAATTAAGTCAAAGCTTAGTTTCTGAAGAACAGAGCAGATGGTGAGATGAAATATTGGAATTGTTACTCTTTAAAATTAATCTAAGGGAAATTCTGGCCCAGTGGGTTCCACTCAGCCAAGTTTGAGCAGAGATGGAATCCTTTTTGTTTAGATTACTCTAAACAGGGATAGTCTAGATAAAAAATAAAGTCTCTGCTCAAGACTGAATGATTAGAATCATGTTCCCCAGCTCTCATTAAAAATATTCATTCTTCCCATTATTTGTCATTCAGAGTTGATTACTATCCACAGGAATACTCACTCTTTCAAGAGTATATAAACATAGTGGGTTCCATGTAGGGGTCTGTGGCATTCAAGAATGCCACTGAATCTTTTATTAATTATTGCTAGCATGATTGATAAAATGATCAATTAACCAGAAACTATATCTCTCAAGTTTTTTGTATCTCACAGTGTCATTCAGTATGTTCATAGACTCAATTTCTGATTAAATTCTTTGCGGAGTCATTCTCTAGATTCTAGAGCATGCCATAAATGCTATAACATTTATTTTTTTAATTTTAATTTTATTTTATTTAATAATAACTTTATATTGACAGAATCCATGCCAGGGTAATTTTTTTACATTATCCCTTGTACTCGCTTATGTTTTGATTTTTCCCCTCCTTCCCTCCACCCCCCCCCAAGGTGGCAAGCAGTCCCATATATGTTAAATATGTTGCAGTATATCCTAGATACAATACATATTTGCAGAACCGAACAGTTCTCCTGTATAACAAACATTTCTTATAGCACCTACTATATGCTAAGAGCTGAAGGTACAAAGAAAGGCCAAAAAGCAAATAAAAAATATTTCCTGTTTTCAAGTACTCCACTGTCTAACCGGAGAGATAATATACAAGCAATTATGTGCAAACATGCAGGATAAATTGGAAGAGGAAAGGCACTAATATTAAGTGGAATTGGGAAAGATTTCATGTAGCAGGTAGAATTTATCTGGGACTTAAAGAAAACCAAGAAGAAGGGGAGAGAGATGAGGAGGGAAAGAATTCCAGGCAAGAGGGCACATCCAATGAAAACAATCTAGATTAACTTTCATTCAGGTTTCATTGTTCATAGGAAACATGTCAGGGCAATCTTGGATTTATGAGATGGACCAGCAATCAAGTACTGGGGACCAAAATAGGGCCTAAAATGAACTATAGTCAAAATACCAGAAATCAAAATCCAATTCTATTGACGATTTGTATCATCTGGATCAAGTCATTAAATCATCCAGAGCCATTTTCTTCTATCTTATGCACTTTCTTATAGTCTTTCTTACAGTTTTCTACGGACTATATCTCAGTTCTCTTTCAAAAGTTCATTCCTTGATTTCCTCATCTGTTTTGTCAATAAGGAATAAATTACGTTTTCACTGGGATGGCAACATCACTTTACTTAGTTCACAGAGTTTAGTGAGGGATTTTGTGCACAAGAATATATCTTGCTTAAATGTACACTATTTGGTTCATAACAGTGTTTGCCAACTTAGTTGAAACTTTTAAAATTGAAATGCAAAATATTACTTTTTGGCACATATACTATATATTCATGCATATAAATATATTTCATACTGCTTCTACATATAGTCACCCAAAGAGCTCCTTTGTGTTTAAGAGAGACAAATGCCTCTGCTCTCTTGAAAATAAATGGCTTTCAAAGTCAGTCAGTGATAAGCAAATGAAATCTGTGTTTTCACTTTAAACAATTCCTATTTTATTGAATGACACTTTCCACATGAGAACTCTAACTGCTAGAAGCTTTAATGGATAGCAAATTAGATTGTACAATTCAAATGCCTTTTTTCTAGAGTTCAGTAAATTAAATGATTCATAAGTAACATTTTCATTTCATACCATTAGGCTTACTATAACAATAAAAACTTTCAATTTGAGTATGTGTATTCTTACTATATTTATTTTAGGTAAAGGAAAACTTTTGCAAATTGTAAAGAGTACTTTGTAGTAAGCATAGGTAAATGCAAACTTTTTCTTTTGAATAACAGAAAGTGTCAATTGTTTACAAGAAGTATAACAATAAAATTCATATGTACATAGTTCTTTGCAAAAGTTTTTGGGTTTTTTTTTTTTTTTTTTTTGGTCACAGTAGACTATGAGATAGTTTGTATGTGGATTTTTAAACTTTTTTTTTAATGGATAAGGAAACTGAGCCTGAGAGCTTAAATGGTTTGCTTAAAGTCACACAGCTTATAAGTATTAGAGCCAGAAACTGCAACTAGGTTTCAAACACTTATTCTCGATCTGAAAAAGTTGTATCATTAAAAATTCTAATGTGAAAAAAGATTCTGGAAAGATGAAGAAGTAGGTCAGAAAATTTCAAGCTCTCCAGATTTCTTCCACAAACAGAATAAATTGTCTAATGAAAAAGGAAAACTTGGGGCAGAACAGGGTCCGCCTAGTACAACCCAAGAAGATGTAGAGAAAGCTCCCAGGCAACAGATTAAATAGTATAGAGTGCAAATGCCTCTGGGCTGGTTCTGCAGAAAAAGTGAGTCGGGATTCCTGGGAAGATCTGTGTTTGGCTGGAGCCTCTGCAGGAACCTTCCTGATTTCATGAGGAGTCAGGGGTCTGGGTCCCAGAAGTCTGAGGGAACCTCAGCTGATTGGAAATACCAGGCTCAGCCATGCTGCAGAGATACAGCCCTGGGTGAGAAGGAACCAGCACACCTGGTGAGTTCAGAGGCAGTGGGACAGGAATGCTGCTTGCTGTGGGCACTTGCAGGAGCGGGGATCTCTTACTTAGTTTGGGGTTCCAGGGCAGAGAAGAGAGCTGAAGTGAAGCTAGAGACACCATCCCCCCACTCCAGGATTAGAGGTGCTCACACTAATATCTCTTATTTAAACAAAAAAAAGTGAACTGGCAAAGAGAAGAAAGAACCTAGAAACTTGTTATGGGAACAGGGAAAATAGGGGTTCATCTTCAGAGGACACTGAAGTTTTTTAAAAAAGCCTCTTTTATCCCAAAGAATAATGCTAAATGGCTACCTTCACAGAAAGAATTTATAGAACTCAAAAAAGACTTTAAAAATCAAGTGACAGAGGTTGAGACAAAACTAAAAACCAAAAAAAATAAAAATAAAAACCATCCAAGAAAAACAAGAAGATTTATAAAAAAGTTAAACAACTGGAAAAGAAGATACAGTATTTAAAAAAAAGAAAATAATTAATTGAAATTCATTAGAACTAATCAGTTCCAATGGAGCAGTAATGAACTGAACCAGCTACACCCAGCAAAAGAACTTTGGGAGATGACTAAGAACCATTACATAGAATTCCCAATCTCTATATTTTTGCCCGCCTGCATTTTTTATTTCCTTCACAGATTAATTGTATAATATTTCAGAGTCTGATTCTTTTTATACAGAAAAATAATAGTTTGGACATGTATATTTATTTTGTATTTAATTTATACTTTAAAATATTTAATATGTATTAGTCTTCCTGCCATCTAGGGGAGGGAGTGGGGGGAAGGAGGGGAAAAACTGGAACAAAAGGTTTGGCAATTGTCAATGCTATAAAATTACCTATGCATATAACTTGTAAATAAAAAGGTATTAAAAATCTTAAAAAAAGAAATTCATTAGAATTGGTCAAAGAGAAGCCAATGAAATCACCAGAGATCATGAAATAACAAAACCAAATATAAAGAATGAAAAAATAGAACAGAATGTTAATGTCTTATAAGAAAAACAACAGATCTGGAGAATAGTTTAAGAAAAGAAAATATAAGAATAAATCGACTACCTGAAAGCTATGGCCAAAAAGAAAACATATAATAATGTAAGAAATAATCAAAGAAAATTGTCTTGGAATGATAGTATATGAGGGGAAAGTAGAAATTGAAAAAAAATTCATCAATCACCATCTCAAAGAGATTCTTTGTGGAAAACACATAGGAATATCATTGTCAAATTTTGAAACTCCCAGATCAAAGAAAATATTTTGCTGGAGACAAAAAAAAATTTCAAATATCCTGGAGTTACATAGGACTCAACAGTAGCCACAATAAAAGACCACAGTCCTGTAATAATATATACTAGTAATCAAAAGAACTGAGTCTGCAGTCAAAATATCATATTTAGCAAAATTATACATAATATTGAACAAAAAAAGATGGACATTCAATGAACTTGAAGATTTTCAGGATTTTGTCTCAACCAAACCTAAACATAATTTTAAAAATTAGCATAAAAGAGCCAATATCAAAGATTAATTTCAAGGGCTTCAACCTAAAAAAATCATTTATATTTTTACATGGAAATATATGCCATCTGTTTAAAACCGAAATCAGTAATTGGATAGCTCAAAAGAAAGATTGTGGCAGAATTGAGTATGATCTGATTCTGAAAAGCAAAACTGTCGAGGAAAAGGTAAAAATAGTAGTTATGTCATACAAATGAGGTACAGAGGAAGAATAGACACAGAAACTTTAAAGGGGAAGGAGACTTAAAGTTCTGAAAATATATGCACTTTGAGAATGGGTTAGAGAACACTACATATCTATATCATGAAGGGTATAGCAACCTATATACTGGGGGGGTAGGAAATAGGATAAGGTGGAATATAGAAGGATGTGTAGGTTTATGGCAGTGGAACAAGGCATGTAGCTTAATGGGAAAGAGATAAAGAGGAGTGATAGATTAAGCTAGGGTACAGAAGGGTATTTAGATTAACAAGAGAGGAATAAAATCTGTAGATTAATGAGAATGGGATAAAGAAAGAAGAAAAGGATGGGGGAGAAGATAAGGGTGAATGAAGTGAAGTTAAGTAGTAGCAAGGTAAGTTAAGGATCAGGAGTAGAATTTATTAGGGAAAAAAAGTAGGACCTATAATCATTGATGTTAGACAAAGTCAAATTTAAAGACTCACTTAAGAGCAAAAGCTACATTATATGACAGCCATATTCATATTATTTTAAATGCATGCATATATATGGGTAAATGAGTATGTGTATATATGTATGTATATGTGAACATGTGGGTGTATGTATAGACATATGTATATGTGTATGTGTACATAGATATCTATGCTTACCTATAGCCTGCTTGAGGGAGGTGGGAGGAGTGAAAGGGGAAAAAAGAATATAGAAAAAATATACAGTATAGAACAAAAGAATAACTTACAAGGAGGCAAAGAAAAGAAGGAAACATGAATATAATTTCTTCTATTATTATATATGCTTTCTTAAAATGAAAATTTATTGCTATGTATTTTGAATCCACCTCAGGGCTATGACAAAGTTTTGTTTTCATCTATTTTGTTTTCTGTTTCTTTCTTTCTTTTTCTAATGTATTTAGTTCAATAAAAATAAATAAATAAGAATAACAAGCAATTCTGAAAAATGGAGACACTATTATCTAAATGCAGATATTTCGCAAAAAAATCGATCACAATATTACTTCCCTTCCTTAATAGCAATTCCATCAATGGTGGTGCTGAAGTTTCTGCTTCAGCTTGACCATTCAGTATTTCAAATTTCTCTTTTTAAAGAAATATCTATTTATCTGACTTAGAATATCCTTAACATGATTCAACTGATTTTAACACTGCTAAAGAGCATTCAGATGAATCTTAAAGAAGGGGAAGGGACCTGTATGTGCAAGAATGTTTGTGGCAGGTCTCTTTGTAGTGGCCAGAAACTGGAAACTGAATGGATGACCACCAATTGGAGAATGGCTGAATAAATTGTGGTATATGAATATTATGGAATATTATTGTTCGGTAAGAAATGACCAGCAGGATGATTTCAGAAAGGCCTGGAGAGACTTACATGAACTGATGCTGAGTGAACCGAGCAGGGCCAGGAGATCATTATAGACTTCAACAACAATACTATATGATGATCAATTCTGATGGACATGGCTATCTCCAGCAATGAAATGAAGCAAATCAGTTCCAATAGAGCAGTAATGAACTGAACCAGCTACACCCAGGGAAAAAACTCTGGGAAATGACTATGAACCGTTACATAGAATTCCCAATCCCTATATTTTTGCCTGCCTGCACTTTTGATTTCTTTCACAAGATAATTGTACAATATTTCAGAGTCTGACTCTTTTTGTACAACAAAATAACTGTTAGGACATGTATACTTATATTGCATTTAATTTATACTTTAACATATTTAACATATGTTGGTCAAACTGCCATCATGGGGAGGGGATGGAGGAAAGGAGGGGAAAAATTGGAACAAAAGGTTTGGCAATTGTCAATACTGTAAAATTACCTGTGCATATACTTGTAACTGAAAAGCTATAATTTAAAAAAAAAAAAAGGATGAGACAAAGGTCATCAAAAAAAAAAAAAAAGAACATTCAAATGCATGACAAGTTTAACTTGTGTTCTAGTCTACCATTTTGGATCAAAAGAACTAATTAAATGAACTAATTAAAATGACCATTTTTACTATGTTCATCTTATGTAACAGTGAATAGACTTTTTTGCTTTTTTCACTTTTATTTGTTTGTTTGTTAATGTTGAACTATACTACAAAAAAAGGAATATTCCTCTGGAAACTAAATCAACAATGTTTTATTCTGTTTTGTTTTTTCATGATATAATTCCAATCAGTCCTGTTTCAATCTCCCTATCTTTATCATTTTACTGTGCTTTCTGTCCATACTCAAATCTCTCTTTATAGATAATATTTTCTATGCATTGATTCCATATGTGTAAAGAATAGTAAATATGGTTTGAGCCCCTATTCTAATGAAAATTTTATTCACAAGATGAGGCAGTCAGTCACCTGAAATCAGATAGCAAAGCATTTAATTCAGACAGAATAATAAAGCAAATAGCAAGAAAAAATGTCTCTAGAAGATTGAATCTCCTATAAAAAGACAACTTCCTATAAGCTAATAACGCTAAATAAAGGAACACTACTCCTCTGATAAGTCAAGAGAGTGTGGACCAGTTATTTGTTGTATGAAGTTATATAGAGGGAAAGAATGGATTCAATCTTTTTGTTCTTCCCACAACTTGGTTTAGGTGACAGGAATGGACATTTTCTTAAACAAATGAATACATTCGCTTCTCTTAGTGTCAGGATTCCTCACAGTTACTAAGTTCATGGGTGTCTTGGCCATCTCATGCCATAAAATTAATCTGCCTTGGCTTTCCAAAGGGAAAAGCCATGAGTTCATGTTTTTCTTCATGCCCACTTCTCTGCTTATTAAATCTCCCAAATCCCAGATGCTTCTACATTAATTAAAGACCTAGTTTCATGGCTCATATAGTGGCTCAGTGTCCAGATATACAGCCTTTTGAGAAGTGAAGTCCTTGTAATTCACCAGTGAGCAATTCTGTCTGGACCACAATGTTCTCTGAAGAATGAGGATAAAAAACCTTTTAGAAACCCTTCCTCCCTTACCTCCCTCGTTTCCCCAAGACAGCAAGCAATCTGATATAGGTTAAATATGTGCAATCCTTTTAAATATATTTCCATATTTGTCATGTTGTGCAAGAAAAATCAGACCAAATTGGGAAAGAAGCAACAAGAAAGAAAAAACAAAAAAAAGTGAAAATACTATGCTTCAATCTACATTCAGTCTCCATAACTCTCTTTCTGGTTGCAAATGACATTTTCCATCTCAAATCTATTGGAACTACTTTGAATCACTGCCTTGTTAAGTCTATCACAGTTGATCATCTCACAAAATCTTGTTACAGTGTAAAATGTTTTCCTGATTCTACTCACTTCATTCAGCATCAGTTCGTGTAAGACTATTCAGGTTTTTTGAAATCAACCTGCTCATTATTTCTTATAGAACAATAATATTCCATAACATTCATATACTATAACTTATTTAGCCATTCCCCAGCTGATGAGCATGCACTCAGTTTCCAGTTTCTAGCCACTACAAACAGAGCTGACACATACATTTATGTACATTTAGGTCCTTTTTCCTCTTTAATGATCTCTTTTGGATACAAAACCTGTAATGGCACTGTTAGATTATGCATAGTTTTATAGCCCTTTGGACATAGTTACAAATTTCTCTCCAAAATGGTTGGATCATTTCAAAACACCACCAATAATGTATTTGTGTCCCAATTTTCCCACATCTTCTCCAATATTTATCATTATATTTATCTGTCATTTTAGCCAATCTGAAAGATATGAAGTGGTACCTCAGAGTTGTCTTAATTTTCAATTCTCTAATCAATAGTGATTTAGAACATTTTTTCATAGAAATGACTTTAATTTCTTCATCTGAAATTATCTCCTCATTTTTTGACAATTTATCGATTCAGAATAACTTCTATTCTTATAAATTTAAGTTAGTTTTCTATATGGTTGAGAAATGAGGCCCTTATCAGAAACACTGAATGTAATTTTTTTTCTCAGCTTTCTGATTCCCTTCTAATCTTGGCTGCATTAGTTTAGTTTGTGCAAAAACTTTTTAATTTAATGTAATAAAAATTATCCATTTTGCATTTCATAATGTTCTCTACTTCTTTGGTCCGCAGATACTGACAGAAGGTAGATTATTCCTTGCTCTTTTAATTTGCTATTGTAACATACTTTATGTCTAAATATGAACCCATTTGCACTTTATCTTGGTATAGGGTATGAGATGTTGGTCAATGCCTTGTTTCTGCCATACTATTTTCCAATTTTCCCAATATTTTTTGTCAAATAGTGAGTTCTTATCCCAGAAGCTGCAATCTTTAGGCTTATCAAACTCTAGATTACCATAGTCATTGACTATTGTGTCTTGTGTACCTAACCTATTTCACAGATCTACATCTCTATTGATTAGAGAATTCTTAAGGGACTAGAGAGTGATTTTATTCCAAAAGGTCAATAATAGCTGGATTGCAAATCTTCTAAGTTCTTCCCTCTGCTTTCAAATATACTTATGTCCAAAGAGGTCAGTTTTTACAGAGCTTTAATATCCAGTCATTGACTTTTACAGCTTCAACATTCTTTGCAATCTGAAGATGTCTAACTGTGTTATGAAACATGTAAGCTCCGTGTAACCTAGGGATAAAGTTTGGGTATTTGCATAAGACTCTTCCCATTAGGAGAAAAAATGATTTCTGAAGTTTCCATCCCTACACAAAGAAGGGAGTTGACAAGAGAAGTTTAGAAGTTTCAAAGAAGAAAGTTTTTCTTAAGACTTCCTAGACTTTTTCTCTTCCTCTCAGGAATGCTCTGAGAAGACAGCCTGAAATCCAGGGTGTACTCTTTTAAGTAGGAAGCCAGAAAAGTAACTCTTCTCTCCCGAGCTTTTCCCATCTCCCTATCTCACTTAGGTTGAAATACTGGAATAATTAATTATTCTTTCCATCAATGAGAAGTTTTCTGCAAATGTCTAGGTTAGAGCCTTGGTTTATATGCCTCTAGGATATTTAATAAATATCTATTCACTGTTGTCTAACTGATGAGATTCAAAGTCTTTCCATCTTGAACAACTATTGCTTCCTGAAAAACACCATAGCAACATATAGAATAAGTCATTTTTTCTTATTGGTTGGGATGTTAATGTAACAATACATCTGAATCTAGATTTTTCATGTTGGTGCTTTCCAAGTTCCTCTTTGGCAAATGGGTTTCCCTAAATCTTGCCTTTTTTCCTCCCTGTCAAACTTCTCAATCCCAATTTTATCTTTCCTTGAAGCCATTAAAAATAATTTACTCAGCTGTTGTAGAAGTTAAATGCCTGCTTAGGGCTATTTCTTAACTCCATCACCTCCTATATCAGTTGCCAAGGGAACCATCTCAGTGAGTCAACGATAAACAGGATAATCAAATTTGGAATTTGTTTGGGTTTTTTCTTTGCCTTCATGAAAGCTGAAGAAATACCCTTTCATGTTAGTTTTTGCAGTGAAAGAGATCCCATCTTTTCTCCCATTTCTTTTCAGCTGCACAAAACCAGAAAGCATTCTCTGTATTATGGAATGGAGAAGATGAGTTGGACAAGGGAATTGTGTCCCTGAAAAGAATGTAGATTTGATTTAAAATAATAATAATAAAAAATCTTTTGATACAACTTCTTTTGTGAAAAGCAGGGGTTAAACCTGTGGACTAAGATTTTTATTGTGCCAGTCCTCTTTGAATGTCTGAGAGAGATACAATCAGTCTCATCCCTTAGCCACAAAAGGTTAAGAATTTTCATTTTGCCTCCTTCCAAGTTTCTCTCCTTGAATCAGGCATATGTCTAGACAAAGGAGGGGATTGGTAACCTGCGTCAGATACTAGGCAGCTGCTCACAGAATTCTTCTAAACTGCTTGAAAAACAAGGAAAACTCTTTGCATAAAGCATAAGAGGAGGAAACATGATGACACTGTAGTTTCAGATCTAGGTTGGACCTCAGACCTGCATTAATGTCTGGGAGAGAAGGGCAGTTCTCCAGGGGATACATGGCTCAGGATCATTATAAGAATGTGGGAGAGGAAGGAAGACATAACCCCTCACTAGTTGTATTTTTATAAAACTGATTGATTGAATCAATTAATCATCCCATTTATAGTAACAAAAAAGATGCTTATTGATATAAGCATAATATAATATAATATAAGGTGGGAACACCTCTATTGCATCAACCAAACAAAGGAATTACAATCAATATAAACACTTCTTAATCCTTGTAGAAGAAGTCAAATCCATGGGATGAGATGAAATAACACCATCAGAGAAGTGTTGGGATTAGTTAAGAAGAGGTCTTGCTCTGTGGGGCTTGTAGAAAATAGTAGAATAGGAACCTGGCTAGTTCAGTGATTGAAGCCAATTCCACCTTAACCACAGTTTTCTCATCTGTAAGATAGGAGTAATAATAGCCCTTTCATAAGATTGTTCTGAGGATCAAAAATATCTATGAAAAGTGATTTTAAAAGTTTAAGGCATTATATAAATGTTAATTCTTACTATTCAGAATAGAAGGAAAGAAGGAGAGAGGAAAGGAATTGTAGGAATCTAAGAATCTAAAGCTGATCATCAAATAGTTCACAGAGAGAAAACTTGAAAATTACCTGTACTCCTCCCAAAGTAATTACTATGGCACACTTCTAACTATTAACAAACACGAGAAAGTAACCCACATTCTGTTGTCTTTCCAAGAAACTTATAACAAAAAGATAATTACACACAATGGATTCTGATGGTTCTCAAAGTGAATTTTCAACAGAAATGGAGAGGAATGATATTAGTCCAAAAGCTACATTATAGGGCATGATTTAGCCCAAATGCAACAAAACTTCAAGCACTCTGGATTATTGTACATTTGAAATACATTTGAAATCAGAACTATTCACCATGACTCATTTACATTAATAATTGCACTAGAAGTGCCCCAGGTCAAAACTGTGTTAGCAAAATAGGCACATCTCCCCTCCAATGTCTGTGCCCACTTCCCCTTGGATTTAGCCTTCCCCTCCTAGATGATAATCTTACCTTGACCTTTGTAGACACTCTGTCCACATAAAATCAAGTTCTATTTCTTGGGGTCCTCCTCACAGTACCTGTGTACTGGATCCTTCCAATAAATATATTTCATGTAAATATCTATATTTATTCCTGTTACTTGTAATAGGTGAGTGATTGACTAAGAGACAGCATGGAATAATGGATAGATAGATAGCCTTGGAATCAGCATTATTCTGGGTTCAAGTTCTGTCTGTGATATAATCTAATCATGAGCAAAGCCCTTACCCTTTCAGTTAGTTAATTAGTTAATTCTCTAAGATTATGAGTTGTGACAGAAATTTCCTACTTGAATGAAATTGCAATTCTGGACCCAAAATATAAAGAGTGATGATTGTCCAGGAGGAAGCTAAACAATGTAGTGAAACTACTGGATGTAAGTTTTAACCAAGTTGTGAAAGAAAAACAAATGAATCAAAAAAATTGTGAGACATTAAGATCAAATAATTTCAGTGGAAGAGGGAATCCTTTCTGTATCTAAATATGTGATCCTATGAGAAAGAATTCAATAATAGGAAGTTAGAGAGGGAAAACATCTTTTAAACTAGGGACTAGGAAACTTTTATTTTTTAAGACTAGAGAAAATGAAGATCACAGGCCATTCTAAATGTGGGCCAAAAAATGTATCAGAAAATAAGCAAAAGGAAAAAAAGAGATTCCTTTTTGTTCAATATTCAGAGAAGTGGAAAGAAATCACTTACTTTGGGTTTGGGGAAAAAGTCAAAATTTTCAGAGATCCATTCAAGAACTGTGGTCTAGATAGAAAAAAAGCATTGACTTTAGGAAAACTGTTTTTACACAGGACAAGACCTTATGAAATGACATCCTTGTATTTTTCTCGGTTGACTTAAGTGTTTATCATTTTTCACCCTGACATTCTTCATGCTACAGTAAAATTGGTAGGTTTGAAATGTTTGAAGGAGGGTGATGTGACCAGTGACTCGTTGCTGAGTCACTATGGACATTTCTAAGCAGAGAAAAGAAAAGCATAACTGTACTTAGATATTAATTCAGGATTGAGGAACCAGAATCACTAAGAACAGTAATGAATCACCAAATAAAATTAAGAAAAGTTGATAGGTGAGATTATAAATAAATTGGAAGAGCATAGGATAGTTTACCTCTCAGATCTATGGAAGAGGAAGGAATTTATGACCAAAGAAGAACTAGAAATCACTATTGACTACAAAATGGAAAATTTTGATTATATCAAATTGAAAAGTTTTTGTACAAACAAAACTAATGCAAACAAGATTAGAAGGGAAACAGTAAACTGGGAAAACATTTTTATAGTCAAAGGTTCTGATAAAGGCCTCATTTTCAAAAATATATAGAGAATTGACTCTAATTTATAAGAAATCAAGCCATTCTCCAATTGATAAATGGTCAAAGGATATGAACAGACAATTCTCAGACAAAGAAATTAAAACTATTTATAGACATATAAAAATATGCTCCAAATCAGTATTAATCAGAGAAATGCAAAGTAAGACAACTCTGAGATACCACTACACACACCTGTCAGATTGGCTAAAATGACAGAGAAAGATAATGTGGAATGTTGGAGGGGATGCGGGAAAACAGGGACACTGATACATTGTTGGTGGAATTGTGAACACATCCAGCCATTCTGGAGAGTAATTTGGAACTATGCTCAAAAAGTTATCAAACTGTGCATATGCTTTGATCCAGCAGTGTTTCTACTGGGCTTATACCCCAAAGAGATACTAAAGAAGGGAAAGGGACCTGTATATGCCAAAATGTTTGTGGCAGCCCTGTTTGTGGTGGCTAGAAGCTGGAAAATGAAAGGATGTCCATCAATTGGAGAATGGTTGAGTAAATTGTGGTATATGAACATTATGGAATATTATTGTTCTGTAAGAAATGACCAGCAGGATAAATACAGAGAGGACTGGCGAGACTTACATGAACTGATGCTAAGTGAAATGAGCAGAACCAGGAGATCATTATATACCTCAACAACAATACTGTTTGAGGATGTATTCTGATGGAACTGGATCTCTTCGATAAAGAGAGCTAATTCAGTTTCAATTGATCAAAGATGGACAGAAGCAGCTACACCCAAAGAAAGAACGCTGGGAAATGAATGTAAACTGCTTGCATTTTTGTTTTTCTTCCCAGGTTATTTATACCTTCTGAATCCAATTCTTCCTGTGCAACAAGAGAACTGTTTGGTTCTGCACACATATATTGTATCTAGGATATCTTGTGCCATATTTAACATGTAAAGGACTGCTTGCCATCTGGGGGAGGGAGTGGAGGAAAGGAGGGGAAAAATCGGAACAGAAGTGAGTGCAAGGGATAATGTAAAAAATTACCCTGGCATGCGTTCTATCAATAAAAAGTTATTTAAAAACAAACAAATAAATAAATAAAAGGGGGGAAAAATAAGAGTTGATAGGTATTTATGTACCACTTAATATGTGTTTATTATGTGCCTATATTATGCTAAGCAGAGGGTACAAAGAAAGATTAAAAAGTCTAGTAAAAGACTTTAAAAGCTGAAGGATGTTATATTGGATTCCAGGTATAACAGACAACCAATAAATCAATAAACCAGTTTTTAATGAGTAGGAGGTGACATGGTCAGATCTCTATTTTAGGAAGATCACTTTGGCAGCTGAGTGGAGAATGGACATGGTTGGAGAGAACTGTGGCAAATAAACCACTGAGTAGGTTTTTATAATAGTCTAGGTGTGAAATGATGAAGTCAGGTACCAGGATAGCGTCAGAGTTATGGAAGACAAGGAGGTTATGGAATGAATGTGGCAAATGTAAGATGGTTTAAGACCTGGAAACCAATTGGAAATGGGGGTGGAGGAAGGAGTGAGAGAGGACTAGGGGACTGCACCTAGGATACAAAACTGGGAGATTGTGAAAATGGCTGAGCCCTTATGAGTAATAAGGAAGATCAAAAGGTTGCTGAAATTTAAGGAAAATTTTCATGAATTTGATTTTGGTCATGTCTATAGGAAATCTAATTCTGATTAAGCAAAAATGTGGAGTAAGTATGATTACCCAGGATGTTTTACCACAGCTTCTTAGACAGCAACCTTATAACTTCTAGCTGTTCAGTGTTTCAGCCATGTCCAACTTTTCTTCCTACCTCATTTGGGATTTTCTTGGCAAAGATACTGACGTGGTTTCTCATTGCCTTCTCCAGCTCATTGTATAGATGAGAAAAATGAGAAAAACAGAGTTAAATGACTTGCCCAGATTTACACAGTAAGTATAAGAGGCCAAATCTGAATTTAGGTTCTCCTAACTCCAGGGCTTGGTGATCCACCTAATTGCCTGAACCTCATGATTATTTTTATATATATTTATATGTATATATGCGTATATCTATTTGCCTGAACCTCATAATTATTTTTATATATATTTATATGTATATATGTGTATATCTATATTATATATATATACAGTCACACATCTCACTAATTGCGTCTCAGACATCTCAGACTGGATGTCTTAAAACTGATGTCTCAAAATCTCCATGCATAAATAGAACTCATTATTTTAGTCCTAACTTTTCCCTCTTCTGAACTTTCACACAAGCCCAAAACCTTAGTGCAATCCTCAGTTCTTACTCTAACACAGTCCTCATATCCAATCCATTGCTAAATTTTATTTTTACCTTCACAAAATCTCTCATCCATAATCCTTTTTCTCTACTCATATATAATCAAAACTATAGTTTAAGATGTCACTTTTTATTTGGACTTTTACAATATATTTCTAATTGCCTACCTGTCTCTTCTCTTTACTTAGATAATAATCAGTTAATCTATTTCCTCTCCCAAAGGTATTTTAATTTAAATAGAGCAATTCTTGAAAATGAAATGTCTTAACCCAATGAATGGTGAGATCTAAATACAGTTGCAGTTTGGTGAGGATATTTTTGGATGGATAATTCCAGACCTCTGAGTCCGGATTTACACTTTATCAAAAACATCATAAAAGCAACTACTTCACTGGCCACCAGACTGGATCAAATGATTTCAACTGGAGCTTCCACTTTGCCAAAAACAGGATTGCTGATAAATACTTGCCTTGCCTTGGGTGATAATTTCATTATTCAGAATGTGAAAGAAGCAATCATAAGAACTGCTATTTTCTGACTACCTGTCAGAATAGAAATGGCAGAACCTTAGGAGAACATTATTATATTATATTAGAATTTGTGATGGATACAGAGCAAATTTAATCTTTTTTGCACAAAGCTAATGCAACCAAGATTAGAAAAAACTTAGAAAGCTGGGAAATAATTTTTACAGCCAGTATTTCTGATAAAAGCCTCATTTCTCAAATAGAGAACTAAGTCAAATTTATAAGCACACTAGCCATTCCCCATTAATGAATGATCAAAGCTATGAACAAGCAGTTTTCAGATGAAGAAATTAACGGTAATTATGGTCACATGAAAAATGCTCTAAATTTCTATTGATTAGAGAAATGTAACGAAAAGAATTCTGAGATATCACTCCATACTTATCAAATTGGAAACATTAATTGGAACTAATATATTTTTGGTGGAATTGTGAACTGATCCAACCATTCTGGAGAGCCATTTGGAATTATGTGCAAAGGATTACCCTTTGATCCAGCAATATCACTACTAGGTCTGTACCCTAAAGTGATTATAGAAAAGGGGAAAAGACACACATGTACAAAAATATTTATAGCAACTCTTCTGTGGCAGCAAAAAATTGGAAATTAAGGGCAGTTAGCAATGGCTAAAAAAGTTGTTTTATATGAATGTCATGAAATAATATTGTGCTATAAGGAATAATGAGCAGATGGATTTCAGAAAACCTGGGAAGATTTCTATGAAGTGATGCTGAGTGAAGTGAACAGAACTAAGAGAACATTGTATATTATAAAATGAAAGAAGAGGGGAATTTGGAAATCAAAATCATATAAAAATGAATGCTAAAAACTATATTTGAAATTGGAAAAAAATGATCAAGTAATAAAATATAATTGCTTGCTGTTGATGATCTTTAAAAAAATCATGGATGGAGATAGGTAAATACTTTAATATTCAAAAATGAAAATAACATAGAGTCTTCATACTATAAGCTGATGCAAAATATTAAGATTCATTTTTGAGGAATGATTTGGCAGCCCTTAGCTGTGATACATAGAATCCAACATGTTTAACAAGAACAAACTTCATCAAACTAAGTTCATATTGAAAAACTATCATTAAACCAATCAGATAAAGTACAGTTTAATAAGCTGTAGCTTAGTAAATTATTTTGACCAAGTCTTTTATGATATCCTTGTGAACAAAGATGTGAATATGTGTTTCATAGTACATCTGAGTAAGTTAAGAATTACTAAAATAATCTGGCCCAAGTTGTGTTGATTAATGTTAACCTAAGGAAAAGCTTCTTTTGCAGTTCCCAGGGGATATGTACTTGACCTTGTTCTATTCAACACCTGTGACAATGATGAGAAATAGAGTAAAAGCTGTTTGCTTATCAAATTTGCTGGCAATTCCTCTTTTGGATAACAAATGAGTCCTTAACATAACTAAAGTCTTCCCAAACTGGAAATATCTAAAAGACATAGAAAGACTGAAATAGTAGGTTGAAACTGCCCTAAATGAAATGTTAAGTGCTACACTTGGGACAAAAAGCAAAATATACAAATACAGAGTGAGGAAAGCATAACTAGAAAGTTGCTCATTTGAAAGACTAAACAATACTTCCTTCTCATCTAACTTAATAGGTCTCCTCCTTCAAGAGATACTACTAAAAGTATTTTCTACACTATACTTTTCCCAATTCCACAAACTGATATTGCCCTTTCCAACGGATTATCATGGGTTTATTTTGTATTTATCCTGTATATATTCATATACATACATGTTATCTCTCTCAACAGAAAATAAGCTTCTTAAAGAAGAGTTTATTAAGTTTTTAATTTGTATTCTTATCACCTAGAACAGTGCCTGGCACAAAACAGATCCTAAATAAATGTTTGTGGATTGGTTGACTGATAACAGATTACAATCTGAATTGTCAGCTGTAAGGTAGCAGCAACCAAAATAATGAAGATCCTGAGTGAGGGAGAGTTTATCCTGCTGTACTCTATTCTGTTCAGATCTCATGCAGAGTATTATAGTGGCCATATTTTGGAAGTGATATTGCTAAGTTGGAACGCATCATGGAGAGAGTGAGCAAGATGGTGAGGAATAATAGAAAATATGCCATTAATAAACAAATTAAAGGAACTAAACCTTTTTAGCCCAAAGAAGACTTTTAAAGTGGGACATGATATCAAGATCCAAAAATAGTTGAAGGGTTGCCAAATTGTTAAAACTACTAGACCTAATCCGCTTGCCAGAAAAAAGATAGAATTTAAAGCAAAAAGTAAAAATTATAAAGACAGGTTTTGATCTATCATAATGGGAAACTTCCAGTAATTAGAACTGCCTAAAACTGAAAGAGTCTTTTCAGTATGTAGTAAGTTCACTCTTACTTAAGGTTTTTAAGCAAAAGGAGGTTGACCACTTAGTAGATATTCCAGGGACAATTCATGATTTGAATTGAGTTGGACTACATGTTAACTCTTAAAATAAGAGAATCCAAACATTATAGTATGTAAAACACTATGTGCTTTACAAAATGCTTTCCTTAAAATAAGTTAGTGGTACATATAGTGCAAGTAAGTTGTGGCAGTTATTTGGGGGAGGAAACTGAGGCTTGAACAGAGAGTAAATGAGAGAAACAGAATTTGAACTCAAACAATTCTAACTCCAAGTGTAGCATCTTTTTTCATATTGCCTTTTAATTTATGTGCTTATCCAATATGTGTCCTGTTACCTGTAAAGCATTTTTATCTCCCAGCCATATTCTATTTTTAAATTGCAGAATCCTGGATAGTTGGAATTATCTAGACAGTAATTGCCTTAAGACCAAACAAGCATATGACTGGTGAAAAAGTGTGTTTTTTTTCAAAAATCTCATTTCTTCTTGAAAACTATGGTAGATAGACCTATTTGTATCCTTACCCCTACCTTCAATCCCTGCATATTTTGGAATTACTAATATACATTATAAACTATCTTTGACTCTTGGTTTTGTAGGCAGGCCAAATCATGTGTGTATTGTTGAGGGAACATTCAATTTTCAATAAATAGTTATCTTAAACTAGATGACAAAAGGTTAATTTGTCCTCTGTCCAAGCATCAGGACAACAAATTTATTTATTGTTGATGTAGTCATTCCAATTCTCCAAAAAACAAACCAGATTCTGAGAAACTCTAGCTTTTGTTGTTTTGAAGAGTGGTCACTTAGAATCCTCCCAATTAGAGGAATAAGGTTAATTGGCCTGGGATGTGATAGGAGAGAGTATCTTTTAATGAAAAATGATGGTGTGAGGATACAAACAAATCTATTTGAAGAGAGGCAAGGGGCAATTTTCCCCTGACCCATGTTTTCTGTATCAGAAAAGAAATTTCAGATTACATATGGGAAAAGTTGAATAACAAACACAGACAAATTGAGAAAGCTACTCATTGTGCCTAGCAGTGTGTTAGATGATATGAGAGAGCAAATGAAGGAGAAATCAGGGTTCCTTGAACAGAGAAACAATGAAGAAAGAAATTCACCACATACCAAAGTTTTAGGTGGCAAAAGAAATGAAAAACAACAAAGCATGATAATTGTAAAAATCTCCTATCTGATGATACCTGGAAAGATAAATACCTTGAAATATAAATTCAAGAGAGTGGGGTTTTTTTTTGTTTTGTTTTTATATCCCCATTCCCTACTATAATGCATGACACCAATTGGTACTTGATTAATGCTTTTTGATTGGTTGATTAGTTGGCTAATGACCAATGTATTTGGGAAACAAGCTATTATGCTTTTTATAATCTGGCATAATAGATAGAATGCTGTACTAAGAATCAAGAATATCTGAGTTTATATCTTATCTTAGACAGCTATGTGCCCATGGAAAAGTCATTTTATTTCTTAAGGACTGAGTTTCCTCTTCCACAAAATGAAGATAATAGTTACAATGATTGCTCTGGCATGTTGCTGTGAGCCTGAAATGGGATAATGTGTGTAAAATGCCTTAAAGATATTTCTATATTGCTGCCTGTTATTATTTAAATAATTTTTTATCTCACAACAAAACTATATCATTCATCTTTTAGATCTGAGTCTTTAGACTTCTTTTTCCAATGTGCTCCTTAAGGAGAACTTCCTCTCTTCCCTTAACTTTTTCAGATTCCTTCTAGGTGTTGTATTCTCCAGAAAGTAAAATTTTAATTTGCACAGTACTGCCAGGATAACCAACTATGAAGGACTTAGCTACTTTGATTAACAAATTCTCCATTACATTTCTAAAAGACTTGCTATCCACCTCCAGAGAGAGAACTGATAAACTCAGAGTACAGATTGAAATTTTTTTCCTTTCCTTTTTTGCAACATGACTAATGCCAAAGTTTGTTTTGTGTTACTTCATATTTGTAATGGGTTTCACATTTCTTTTTTTCCCCAGTAGATTGGGAAGGGGTGAAGGAGGGAGACAATGTGGAACTGGAAATAAAATAAAATTGAATTTTTAAAAAATATGTAAATTTGACAACAGAGACTATCCTTCTTTTGCTTATGCTTGTGTTTCCTGTACTTAGTACAGTTCCTGGGATGAAGTAATACTGTTTTCAACTTTGAAAACACTTTTACATCTCTTACTAACTTTGATCCTCAAAACAACCTTGGGTGACAGAGACAGTGAATATTATTTATCCTGTGCTAGAAAATGTAGAAATTTAGACACAAAGCAGGTAAATGATTTAATCCTTGGATCTAAGAGCCTACAATTGGTTAATGGCAGAGTCAAAAATTGGAACTTAGATTTCCTGACCCTTAGATCAAAACTCCTTCCACAGATCACATACTTATTGCTGTAATCAGTTACTTCATCATGTTTTCCAAGAACCTTCTTTCTCTATGTGGAAGTATTGGTTGGGTACTAGAGACCTAGACAAGGTTCATCAGTTTTAAGATTAGGCCACCTACTCTGGCAAAAAGATAATAACAGTTCCCAATTTCCAGCAGGGAGGTGCTGTCCATCTTCTATGTTATAGAATCAAAAAACATGATTTAGTGTTCCCTATGCAATCCTGTGTGCATATTTACATATACACATATATGTAAATAAGTACTGTGCTAAGTGATGGACATCCAAAGACAATTCCCATGCTTGAGGAATCCATAGTTTAATGAGGGAGACAAACAAATATAAATATAAACAAACAACAAATCTTATAAAATGCATATATTATATATAGAGACATATATGCATGTATATACATGTATGCTTATATGTTTATTTGTTTAGTTATATGCTTATATATGTGTGCATGTTTTCTTATCTATAAATATCTGTTACATATATGATTATATGTGTATATGTCTCTTATTTGTAAATATTTGTTGGAATATATGTATGTGTATATACATACATATCTGTCTGTCTATCTCTCCATCTCTTTATCTAATTTGTTTGTTCAAATTTCCAAGAAAGGAGCGGTCCACATATATTTAAAGGCTAATATTGTTGGATCTGGAAAAAGGGAGGAGGCAAATTCTAGGAGAAAATGGAAGGAAAATGGAATAAGGAAAAATATAATCAGAGGAGTTGGTCTCACTGCTTCTAAG
Source organism: Antechinus flavipes (assembly GCF_016432865.1). Taxonomy (NCBI): domain Eukaryota; kingdom Metazoa; phylum Chordata; class Mammalia; order Dasyuromorphia; family Dasyuridae; genus Antechinus; species Antechinus flavipes. The sequence goes on along the minus strand of NC_067398.1, from coordinate 127,050,435 downwards.
ATAGATGAAAGGATAGATATAAGAACAAAGAAAGTACTATATGGAGAGGAAGGACATTTTTCTAAGAGAAATGAAAGAAGTTTGTTCCATGACTTTTTACTCTACATTAGTCACTTACCAAGTGAAATGATCACATTCTTCTCTCACTAATCTACTACCATATAAAGTGTTATACACAGAGTAAATATTTAGGAAATATTTTAAATTAAATTTACTTCAATTTCAGACATTATCACAAGACTAATGGTAGGGAAGAACTTTCTGATGCCCCTCAAATTATACTATAAGTGCTGCCTTGCATGGGAAAGTGATACTGCATTGGGGTGGCTTATTGATGGATGAAATTCCAGTACTATGGGTCTTCAACCTTGACCTCATGGATAAAACTCGTGAACCTGTGCTATGTGACTACAGCTGAAGACTCTACCTTAAGACAAGTCCAAAGATAGAGAAGTGAAAAGAGGAAACAGGAAAGGAATCAAAAAGTGAATACTCATCATCAAAAAATGAATGAATGAACATTACAAAATTACAGAATCCAATAAAGGAAAGCATAATCTCTGATTAATTACCAGCAGAGACAGAAATAGGACATTATGATAATAATTCTCAGGTTTTTGTAAGACTTTTAGGCTTTGAGAACTTTGCCACTTTTGAAACACAAAGAAAGGCAATGGAGCTGATTCACCTTTGGGAATAAGATGGGCGTTTTTAACTAGTCCCAGTGAGGAATATTTTTGTTTTTTGTTTTTATGTAGTAAAGCAATTAGAATACTGTACTTGGAGTCAGCAATTTCTGGGTTTAAGTCCTGACTCACACTCTCAGTAGGTATGTGATCATGGGCAAATCACAAACTCTCCTTGTTTCCTTATCTGTAAAATGGACATGAAAATATTAATAGCATTTTTCTTACAGGGTTCTTACAGAGTCTTACAAAGACTCAGAAGTCTCAAATGAAATAATATATGCAAAAAACCCTGCAAAATTTAAAGGATTGTAGAATTGTCAGTTACTATTGTTATTATTGTTTGTTTTCAGATCTTTTTCTGAATTTTCAGAGTGACTGACTCTAAAGTGGTTCTGTGACCTTTGATAAGGGCACCTACTGCACATTCAATAGTCTTCTCTATGAAAGGTGGGTTTCAGAATGATACAAAATCCTCTGTAACAATTCTTGAAGTTGATACTGATTAGGGGAAAAAATCCATCATGGTTCAGAAGTAGTTAAGTGGTACAGTGGATAAAGTGCCCAACCTAGAATTCTGAAGATCTGAATTCAAATGTGGCTTCATCCACTTATTAGTTGTGTGACCCTTGGCAATCACTTCAATCTGCTTGCCTCAGTTTCCTCATCTGTCAAATAAGCTGGAGAAGGAAATGGCAAATCACTGCAGTATCTTTGCCAAGAAAACCCCAAATGGGGTTACAAAGAGTGACATACAACAGAAAATTGAACAAGGACCACCATTGTTCAAATAGTCCATTCCCAAGCCTTTGGGCAGGATTTTCTGGTATTATTATTTCTCTTTTTTAAAGGTGAATGATCAGCTCTACCCTCATCAAAGTGTTTTCCAGGTATCTGGGAAAGTCTTTCCTAACCATGTAATCACTGAAACAAAACATCCTTGTTTTCCTTCAGTTCATTACACTTAGCCTGCCTATGAGTTTGACAGAGCCTGGAGCAATTGGCCCAGATGTTTTTCATATGGTCAAAGTTTTTTCACCAAAATACTACCAAAGAAGGCTGGAGTAGCTCTCAAGCCATAAAAAAAAAAATCCCACCATGATTCATTAGTCAACAAATGATTAGGGAAAATGCTTGCTATGTCTCTTTGTCTGTTTCTGCCTCCCACAAGTGACATTGCTGCAAGTAAACAAACCTCCCATCACTTTGAATCTGTGCAACAGAGAATTTAATTGTTTTTAACATCTTCTTTATTTGTTTATAAAAATGGAAAGGCACCAGAGCAGAGAAAGTTCATTATCATGTGGAATTGGTTTTCTTAAAGAAAATAAAGGGTTATGGCAGATAGTTTATGACTGATATACCAGTTTATGATCGAAATATTCCTGTCTTTTATTAATGTTCTTTCTCACCTCCTGACTTTGCATAATGCCTAGAAGTAAGTGCTTAATAAATACTTTTTGACTGACTTAATGCTTATTGATTAATTATAAAGAGGATAGGTTTCCAGGTAATTTCCTACTACTTATGCTGATTGTATCTCTAGGATTTTACATCAATAATATATATTTATTAATTTCCTGCTATATTTTAGACATAGTACTAGACACCAGAGATACAGAAATTAAAGATAAAACAATCTTTATTCTTTAACATCCAGAATAAATCTGGTTAAGCTGAAAGGATGAGGGTAGATAACGTTAGATTGGATGTCTAAATCATGTACATGCTTTTGTATGGTTGAAGTTGATTGAAGATGAATTGTAGAAACTGAAGAGGGGGATTAACTGAAAGACTAGGGTGCTTAAAAATGATAGGGGTCAAAAAGGAAACTAGTCTAGATATTGCCTCTATCAGTGTTGACACCCAGGACATAGCTCTTGTTGACCCACTCTGAGTCTGCTCTCCATAGTGCTGCCATCTGAGAGTTCTAGAGAGGCTCTTGCCTTCAACTTTTCCAAAAAGAAACAGGATTTCAGTATAATAAAAAAGATTACATATTGTGACCTCAGAGCCCTGGAGCTTGGGAATTCTTTAAGAAAATTCCAATTCTAGTGATATTTCTCCCTTTCCCAAAATATTCTTCTTTTTCAATATTTCACCAAAGTGGATTGAATTGGTATGAGCACTTTCTTCCCCACAAAGAGTTTTTTAAGTGGCTAGACCTTGAGACATGCTGTGATTGAAAAAATTATCTCCTTTAAGCCAAGCCAATGATGAGCCTATTGGAATTTGGCTGGGCTGAATTCCCAGAACAAATGTACAATCCGTCACTGAGGCTACCATTAAATCCCTTCCAGTTTGGTGGGACTTGACAGAACTCTTGTTCTGTTTGGCATAGATTTTATGGGTCCAAGTTAACTTCCCCGTCATAACAAGACATTGAAGAAAAATATCAGTGGAGAATGAAGTTACATCACTTATAATGTTGGGATTTTTTTTTTTTACTTTGAAATAGTCTTAATTCTCTCTATTGTGTTATCTTCCTTTCTTCTAAGTATAGTTCACACTATCAGAGCCTTCAGAGTAGCATTTATGGATTTTGTCAAATCTAAAAATGTTTTGGGGTCAAATTACTTTCAGGAACAATGCTTTAATTGAGAAAGTACTGTATTTAGAGTTGAAAACCTAAAGTTTGAATCAAGATTCTGCTACTTGCCAGATGTGTAACCTTGATAAATCATTCAACACTTATTTGACCTTTGTAAACACCAAGAATCCACAGTCTCTCTAAGGTTCAATGCCCCCTTCTTAAAAATGGAGATGATAATAATGATAGACAGTGTATAGCCTATCGTTAATCATTAATGGATTTAATTTAATTTAATCATTGAGCCCTATCATCCCAAATCCCTCTCAGTTAAAAACAGACATAATAAATTTGTCATAATAATAAGCAAAATCGAACAAAGTTTCTGCTGTGGCCACATCCAATAATGTCTGTGTTCCTCCACACCATGAGCCCATCAGCTCTCTGTAAGCAAATGGATAACGTCTTATACCTCTTCTGGAAATTGAACTTGTCATTGTTGTTATCAGAGTTAAGTCTTTCAAAGTTGCTTTTTAAAAATAGTGCTGTTGTTTAAATTATTTTATGATCCTGATCATTTCTAGTTTGTATTGACTAGGATTCTTTATCATCATCTCTATCATAATTTCTTATGGGTATATTTCTTTACATTCATATGCCACAATTTGTTTAATCATTCTTCAATTGATGTGTACTTACTTTCCTTATTTTCCACATCTTTTCTTTTCTAGCTTTTTTTACTTTTAATCCTCCATTTAGGAATGAGACATTTGATTTTTTAAATGATTATTCTCTCCCTGGTTTTATCCTCTCTCTTATTCTCTCCTCCTTAGTCCCATCTGTTTTTTTGTCAAGTTTGGTATATTTCTACATTTCTACATTTAACTCTGTGTGTGTGTGTGTGTGTGTGTGTGTGTGTGTGTGTGTGCATGTGTTTTCAGGCCTTATCTTTAATTAAAAAAAAAGTTCTCTTGATATCTCTTCCCTCTTTGCTACTCTTCTTCAGACATCCACCAATTATTTTTAAAAATTAAGTTCCTCCCCTTTTCCTCTTCCTTTCTATCCTAATATTCCTTTAATCCTCCATCTTCTTTCTCTTCTTTCAACAAAATCAATTCATTCGGGGACCTATTTTTTTTCTAAGTACCTTACTTAATATCATTTGAAGATATTAAAGTTCTGTTAGAACACTTGTTTCTTCTTTTTCTGTTAATATTTTGGCACTACATAATCATATTCTTCCAATTATTCAAATTAATTTACCTTTTTAGCTTTCTTTGAACTCTTATGTTTCCTCTAAGGTTCTATTGAGCTCTAGTCTTTTCAGCAAAAATTTTTGAATTTTCTATTATTCTATTAAGACTTTTTTTTTCTCTTCTTTTCTTCTTTTATTTTTTATTTTCTTTCTTTTCTTGTAGGTTATGCTCAATTTTGCAGAGTAACTTGGTTTTTATTACAAGCCTATCTTTTTTTTGCCTTTTGGAGAGTATATTCCAAGATCTCTTTTCATTTATGATAGAATCTAGGTCAAAGGTAGTTTTGACTGTAGTTGCTTGGTTTTTGAACTTTTTTTTTCTAATTGTTTTTCCTTTTATATAAAAGCCCTGGATTTTGTCTAGGAGAATCATGTAGCTTTTCCTTTTGTGGTGTCTCTCAGGAGGTATTCTATTTTCACTTTCTTCTCCAGTTCTAAGATCTGTGAAGATTTTAGGTATAATTTCATGAAATATATTGTCTAGGCTTTTTTTTAATTCATGATTTTCAAGGTGTCCAATGCCTCCTAAATTATCTATTTTTGACCCATTTATCAGGTCTATTGTTTTTTATAGCAGAATATATCACTTTTTTATTTTTTCAATCTTTTATTTTATTTTAATATTGTTTCATCAAGTCAGTGGTTTCTAATTGGCTTATTCTAATTTTCAGGTAAGATTTACCATTTTCAATTTTAAGCTATTTACTTTCTCTGAATTCTTTTAGTTTTTTTCTAGGTATTCATGCAGTCTTTGTAAAAATACATTTTTCTCCTTTATGTCTCTGTTAGTAATTATAAGGAAATCATTTTCTCCTTCTAGGTTGATTTTCTGGGATATTTTGGGGTCTGTAATAATTCTTTTTATTAGACAATGTGCTCTTTACTTTTCATCTTTATTAGTGTAGCTGCAATTATTTTTCAGGGCTGCACTTTGGATTGGGTAATAGTCCCTGTTTCATGCTATCCTGAGTATCCTGGGTTTTTGACTGATTTCTACCCTACCAAGGTAACTCTGCTCAACTCGCCCAATTCTTGTGGTTCAGAACATTGGATGTGGTGCTAAGAATAACCCAAGAGTTTCCAACAGACATTCCCACTCTCCTCCTCTCTGAGGTCCATATGTGGGCATCTGACTGCCCTAGGCTTTTTGCTGTCTCAAGACACAAAGCTTTGTGAACTATACATGTCTTTGACTGGTCTCTGACATAGTGTGACACTAGTGGTTTGCCTTCCCGAATAGGTACACTGGATCTTACAGAAGATGCCCTCTCCTATTACCTATGAGATTCTGCTTAACTTTTGTGCAGTTCTGCAGTGAAAGAGATCGCTTACTACAGTTATTTATTGGATTTCTTGATCGATATTTAATTAATCAAATAATATAATCCCCAAATGGTAATAAAATATTTCCTCATATACAAAGGGTATACTGTACCACAAGTTATCATTTCACCAATGGGAAAATGGACATACATGGACAAACACATACATACAGAACATGTATCCTTGGACACATAAGTAGAGCCTTTCATACTTCCATCATGTAAGTCTTAAATGGTGACAAACCTTCTTCCCCATTGATAATAAAGGCTGTTCCTGCTCTTGCATTTATTCACCTCAATATCTATCTTAGCTCTTTTATGATACAGAACTATTAGACATATATAAGTCCATCTTTTGAAGTCCTTTTCACCTGTTGCCTAACTTCTTATCTGAGTCATGCTCTAAGATTCCTCCTAGCTCCTGTTTTAGATTTTATTTTATTTTGTGTTCTCTTCAAAACCTCCTAGGGAATCCAGTTTTCAAAATGGCAAAGGAGCTGGATAGATCTAGAAGAAGGGAAATCTTTTACCATCTCCACAATGCTCCTGTTTTCTATGCATTTCAACTCAGGAGAAAGCCTGAAAAGAGCTGAAAGGATGACAAGAGACCCTTGTCCCCTCTTCAGCAACCAAAAGGCATTATCTTCCCTACAATAATAATTCAAGAGATATTATTGTTCTTACTTGCAAGTTCTGTCCTTTGCCTTTTTTGTATTCCCAGCAATTAGCATAGTGCCTGGTACATAGTAGATAATTAATGTGTTCATTGATTGATTGATTCTAGTCTAGTAGGATATGATAAGTACACCAAGGTAGGCTTATCCCTTCAGGTCTTAGTCTCCCTATCTGTAAAATGGGGATAATATTCATACTAGCTAGTTCTCAGGGCTTTGGAGGACAGATAAAATGAAATTTATAAAGGATATATTAAGTGCTATTTACATTAACCTATTTTTAATCTATCAATAACGAACATGCACCTTTTAAGTACCTGCTGTTTTCCAGGCACTGTGCTAGATGCCAGAAATCACTTCATAAATACCTATTGAATGCCATCATTAAAGCCCTCTACCTGCCTCAAATAATTTGAATTCTTGGGATCTGTCATTATCTAATTTCTTCATTTGCCTCATAAATTTACTATCTGTAAAACCTTAGAGGCAAGTCACTAATAACCTCTATTTATCAGTTTCTTAATCTATAAAAGAAGTTTGGGTATCTAAGATTGCTTCTAGCTCTATATATCTGACCCTATGATTTATGAAGGAATTAGATTGTATAAGTTCTAAGGTCTCTTCCACATATAAAAATGTAGGTCACTGCCATCAATTGCAGTTAGATCACAAGTGATAAATAATTAAAAAAAAACTTTTCGTTGCAGAAATGGATTTCCACAAAGATAGCATGTCAAGTTATCTGGTTAATAAATAAAGTTATATTGTTTGTCCTTCACTCTCCAAGAGGACCATGACATCAGAGAGGTGATGCTATGATATGCAAGTGAATTGGATTTAAGTGAGGAAAGTCTTGGCAAAGTCACCTGCCTCATTTTCTTTTGCAGAACTATCTGGATTCAGAGGCAAGATATACATCAGGACAACTGAAGTTGGTTCTGGATGTTTGAGTTAGGCAATGCCTATTCAGAGATTAAGGTTGGATCAGAAAAGAGTCAGAAAATAGACTCTTATTTAAAATATATATATATATATATACTCTTTGTTTATTCATTCAATGATTCATTCATTCTTCAACCAGAAGAGCATGTTCTTGAGCAATAGTTCTTTCTGCTTCATTTGTCAATAGCAGTATAGAAGATTCAACTCTAGAGTTTGAATAAAAGATTTGGATATAATTATATCTGTCCCAATTATAGAATATATATATATGCTATTCATTGAAGTGGGATTGAGAATACAGCACATATCTTATATAAAACTACTAGTTCTATTTGGGCATGAACTTGAAAAATCCAATGTGAAACCTAAAAATCAAAACTGCAGTCAGTGACAGAGTCACTTAAATAGCCTAATGGAAAGATTATATTCATAGAAGTATCCCCACTGCAGAACAGGATGGAGCACAGCCTTTAGGAACTCATACACAGCCCATAAACAACATAGACAAACAAAAACCACCAAATGGCTAAAAATGTGCTGGCCAGTACACAGGCTGGCCTAGTTCAAAGCAGGTTTAGTTCAGCAAGCAGAGAACTCAGTCAGTCTACTTTCAAGAGCATCTGATTGAAAAGCCCAAGAAACATTTTTCTGCCTTTTTCAATTAAAGTATGGAATGCCTTGTAATTCCTTCCATTTCTTCTAAAATGGTCATATTCTGGTTCTCTGCCTTACAGACAATAGGGCTTTATAGTATGACCTGACTTCCAAAGTTAAATCAAACTCCCAGCCATCTTCTAGCCAACTACCTTCTGCTCTGGGGAAAATTCCTTTCAGAGTCCTTCTTTCTTTATTGGAAACTACCTTTTCCAAACTACTATTTTAGGAAAGCTCAGATCATCGTTCCCTCCCTATTCTTAATCATCTTCTCACCGAATGCCATGTTTTGCAAATAATTTCTTCAGCTCCTGCTCAGCACCATCATTGCCAATATTTTATTTGGAATATTAGCTTTCATCTAATGAGCTCCGACTTTGTTCCTACATGGGGAAGAATGTCAATCTATTCCAGTAATTTTTAAAATCTCGTTATCATCTCCATAGCTTTATAGAACTAAGTGCTCCCTTACTAGCCCCAACTCCCCTTTTGGTGTGATCTCCTCACATCAGAATACAAATGCTTTGAGGACAAGGGCTCTGTTTGCTTTGTATCATGGTTTACCATAGTGATTGGCACATAGTAAATACCTAATAAATGCCTCTTTGTTTATTCATTCAATGATGGTTACCAGAAGAGTATATTTTTGAGCAATAGTTCCTTCTGCTTCATTTGTCAATAGCAGTATAAAAGATTCAACTCTAGAGTTTGAATAAAAGACTTGGATATAATTATATCTGTCCCAATTATAGATTCTATAGCTGTAGATATTTTTAAATGATATTATAATTTTTCAAATTACATTACAACAATTTAAAAACCTTTTTTGGAAAAGTTTTGAGTTCCAAATTCTATCCTTCCTTCCCTCTTCTCTCCCCTCCCTGAGACCGTAAGCAATCTGATATGGTTTATACATATGCACCCATGTAAAACATTTTCATATTAGTCAATTTGTATAAAAAGATTCAAATGGTAGTAGAAAAGAAAGCAAGAAATAGATTGAAAAAACAATGTGCTCTATTCTATATTCAGACAATATCAATTCTTTCACTAGAAGTGGATATAATAAACTTCAAGAGTAAAAGGACTAGGGATTGTCTTGGATTATTGTATTGCTGAGATTAGGTAAATCATTCAGAGTTCTTCATTGTACAATATTACTATTATTGTGTATAACTTTCTCTTGGTTTTCTTACTTCATTTTGCATCAGTTCATGTAAGTCTTTCCAGGTTTTTCTGAAATCATCCTGCTTGTCATTTCTTATAACATAATAATATTCCATCATAATCATAAGCCATAGCTTGTTTAGACATTCTGCAATTCATGAGCAATCTCTTATTTTCAATTCTTAGGCACAAAAAAGTTACTATAAATATTTTTGTACAAATAGGTCCTTTTCACTTTAAAAAAAATGTTTTTATAACAGTGGTATTACTGGATCAAAGATATTCATAATTTTATAGCCCTTTGGGCATAATTCCAAATTGCTCTCCAGAACAATTGGATCAATTCACAATTCACAATGCATAAATGTCCCAGTTTTCCCACCTTCCCTCCAATATTTGTTACTTTCATTTCTTTTTTTCAGATTTAACTATTCTGATAGGTGTCAGGGGATACCCTTTCTCTAATCAATTGTGAGTTAGAGCATTTTTTTATATAATCATAGATACTTTTCATTTCTTTGTCTGAAAATTGCCTGTTCATTATCTTTGACCATTTATCCATTGGAGAATGACTTGTTTTTTTATAAATCTGACTGTGTTCTCTATATAGTTGAGAAATGAGGCCTTTATCAGAGATATTTGTTGCAAAAAATTTCCCCAGTTTTCTTTTCCTTATAGTTTTTGGTTGAATGGGTTTTATTTATACAAAAACTGCTTACATTTTACACTGCTCTCTATTATTTTCTTTGGTTCAAATTCTTCCCTTATCCATAGAGCTGACAAATAAATTATTCAATGCTCTGCTAATTGGCTTATGATATCACCCTTCATGTATAAATCATGTATCGATTTGACCTTATCTTGTTATAATGTGAGATGTTGGTCTATACCTAGTTTCTGTCATACTGTTTTCCAGTTTTCCCAGTAGTTTTTAGCAAATAATGAGGATTTTGAGGTTTGTCAAATATTAGATTACTATGGTCATTTACTCTAATGTAATTCGCATGTTCTCTATTCCAGGGATCCACCTCTTTATTTCTTAGTCAGTACCATATTGCTTTGATAATTACTGCTTTATAATAGAGTATGAGATCTGGTTTTTCATTGTTTCCCTTTTTATCATTGATCCTCCAGATTAATTTTGTTATTACTTTTTTCTAAGTCTGTAGAATAATTATTTGGTAGTTTGATTGGTATAGCACCAAATAAATAGACTATTTTAGGGAGAATTGTCATTTTTATTATATTGCTTTGGCCTATTCATGAACAATTAACATTTTTCCAATTGCTTAGATATGACTTTATTTGGGTGAAAAGTGTTTTATAATTATATTCATATTGTTCCTGGATTTGTCTTGTCAGTCTGATTGGTTAACAAGTACTGAGATAGAATGAATATTACAATGAGGAGCTGGACCTATTCTAATGAACTTTGATTATGTCATTTACTTCTAAAGTACCCCCAGCCTTGGGCAACCTAATCAAAGAATTTATACCCACCCAAACTTAAGTAGAACATAGTGGGATTAAATTCTTTGTGAGGAGTAAAATGGGGTCTGACCAAGATTAAGGAGAATTAATTCAATCTCATCATTATTAATACCTTTCAATATCCTTTGAAATGAAGATGATAGAAAAAGGGGAAACTATCTCCCCAAACCACTGGTTATTAATAATACTTTCATTTATGAGGTAAATATCACAAATATTTTGATTCCCCATTTTGTAGATGAGAAGAAAGACAAAGATAGGAAAGGAAAACCAGTGGCAAGGGCTTTAAAAAGGGAACAAAGAGCCACAAGTTGTTGAAACACAACTCAAAGCTTTATGTCAAGATAGATGCCCAGTGCCTCTTATGCAGCTGCTACAATCCTCAGTAAAGTGTGATCCAAAGAAATAGCTCAGGGAGTTATTCTTGACTTAAAAGAAGGAACACAAAATGAAGCAAGATTTTGGACAAGTTGTGGTACTTTGCAAACTCAGTATTAGCCAATTAGCCAATCTGGCTGAACATTCCTTTGCTCTAATATGGGATTTATATTTCCTCATGGAGAGCTACTCTAATGGGAAGGGTGTGGCATTTTACATGGGTCTTGAGAAAACTTTAATAATGCAGTATGCTACACTAGGAAGTACACATGACTCACTTACATGCTTTGTCTTAGTACCTCACCGGTATCATGCCCTTAAAAAAAAAAAAGATAAATATTTATATTATTCTCTTATTTTACCCTCAATAAAGTCATAGAGTATAAGTAGGGCATTTATTATCTCTAGTTTATAGAGAGTGAAATTTGGAGGAACAGAGAGATAAAATCATTTGTCTAAGATCACACAACTAGCTTGGACCAGAACCAGAATGGCTGCCCTCTTAAGGAAATTTTGCTTATAAATTAAAACAGTGGGTGGAGTTGCCTGGATAGCCTTACGCTGGGTCAGGTTCACAGCTATGTAGATACAGATATATCAGGAGAGCTAAAACAAAATTTCCAATTAAGGGAATATAGAGATGATCAGAAAGGAAGTAAGTCAATGTACAGAGCATCAGGACATCAATGGCAAATATAGACAAGACATGAAGGGCTCTCAAAAGCTGTTCCTTTTCAGACCTGCTCTAAGGTAAAGGATGCTGCCCTCTGCCTTAGGGCTTCATGACTTGTATGCAGTCACTTTCCCTGGCCATCAATAACTCCCAAGAACTTCTGACTTTCAGATCTAGAACTTTTACCTATAATCAGGAAAACCCAATTTCAGTTTTGGTTTCATATACTTCCTAGCTATATGATCCCTAAGCAAGTCATTGAAGTTCTGTTTGTCACCTCAGTTTCCTGATCTGTAATTAGGAGATAATAATTGCACCTACTTCTTATGATTGTCTTAAAGATCAAATGAGATAATAGTTGTAAAGCACTTAACATAGTGACTAACACAATAAGCACTACATCAATGTTAATTATGGTAATTATTATTATTATTATTATTTACTTACTCAACTTCCCTGATAATTGAATCTCTATTTAAGGTACTAAGATTGACTTTTCCAGTTCATGAGCCAGATTGATTTTCGTAGTTCAGAGATCTGCTGTACCTGAATCCTAATTACCTGTCTTCTTCCTTTCTTGAACATTGCTACCATCTCAAGGTACTCAGATATAGTGCTCATTTCCTTCTTTCCCTTCTTTCTTTTATATTCATAAACCACATACAAGAAATATACATTATCTAGGCTTTGCTAACAAATAAAAAGAAAAAAGGAAAAAAAAAAGGAAGAGAAGAGGAAAGGGGCGAAAAAAGATAAAGTAGTGGGGTGGGACAGATAGAAAAGACACTACTAAGAATAGAGTGGAAAGGGAGAAGAAAAGTATATGCAGGGGAGAAAATAGGATGGAAGGAAATACAGAGCTGGTCATCATAACAGTGAATATAAATGGGATGGATTCTCCCATAAAATGAGAGAATAGAGGGGTGGTTTAAAAAACAGAATTCTTTAATATGTTGTTTACAAGAAACACATCTGACACAGAGAGAGACACATACAGAGTAAAGGTAAAAGGCTAAAACAAAATTTATTATGTTTCAGCTGAATTTAAAAAAGCAAGTGTAGCAATTCTGATCTCAGATAAAGCAAAATAAAAATAGATCTAATTAAAAGAGATAAAGAAGGAAAGTACATCTTGATAAAGCACCAAGTGATAGAGGCACAAATTCCTAGAGATCTTAAGCCAGTTACAAGAAAAAATAGACAGTAAAATCATATTAGAGGGTTACCTAAAAGTTCCCCTCTCAGAATCAGACAAATCTAATCACAAAATAAAGGTTAATAGGTTAACATAATCCTAGAAAACCTAGATATGACAGACCTTTGGAGAAAATTGATTAGAGATAGAAAGAGATACAAGTTTTCCTCTACAGTACCATGGCACCTACACAAAAATTGAACATTTATTAGGGCATAAAAACCTCACAATCAAAAGCAGAAATGCAGAAATAATAAATGTTTCCTTTTCAGACCCACGATGCAATAAAAATTATATTCAATAAAGGGCCAGGGAAATTTACTAAATCAGATTAGAAATTAAGTGATCTAATTCTAAAGAATGAGTGGGTAAACAACAAATCCCAGGAACAAAGTTTCATCCAAGAGAATGACAATGAGACATCATACCAGAACCTATGGGAAACAGCCAAAGCAGTCCTTAGGGGAAATTTTATATCTCTAAATAGCTTCATGAATAAAATAAAGAAAGAGGAGATCAATGAATTGGGCATTCAACTAAAAGAGCTAGAAAAAGAACAAATTAAAAACCCATAATTAAATACCAAATTAGAAATTCTGAAACTCAAAGGAGAGATTAATAAAGTTGAAACTAAGAAAACTATTGAACAAATTAACAAAATTAAGAAACCAACAAAATAGATAAAACTTTGGTTAGTTTGAATAGAAAAAGGAAAGAAAAAAAAGAAACAAATCACCAGCATCAAAAATGAAAAGGGTGAATTTGCCACCAATGAAAAAGAAATTAAAGCAGTAATTAAGAGCTATTTGTGCCCAACTGTATGGCAGCAAATATAACTAAAATGGATGAATATTTACAAAAATATAAATTTCCCAGATCGACAAAATAAGAAATAAACTATTTAAATAGTTCCATTTTAGAAAAAGAAATTGAACAATCCATTAATGAACTCCCTAAGAAAAAATCTCCAGATTCACAAGCGAATTCTACCAAATATTTAATGAACAATTAATTCCAATATTATGTAAACTATTTGGAAAAAATAGGTAAAGAAGGAGTCCTGCCAAATTCCTTTTATAAAACCATATAAATTCAAGAGTATAAGAAGGCAAAGTAAATAGAAGTACTTATAATATAAGGAGAATTAGTCCTAGACTGAGAAGGCCCTATGCCTAAAAAGTAATCCTTATGCAGGGAAAGTCAGGATCAAATCTTTCTATTTGTAATGTGATCTGGGGTAAATCATTTGTAAATCTTGGAATTCAGTCATTTGTCAAATGAAAAGTTTGAATGAGATAGCATCTAAATCCATTAAGACTCTAAATCTATGATTTTACAATTGTTCTTACATGAGTTCTTGTAAGCCAAGCAAATCGTGTCTAAAATCTGATTTAATTTCTGGTCCCATACAAAAATAACAATTTTGCTCTTACAATTTTCCCCCAAATATCTTACAGTTTAGGGATTCACTTTCTTGAGCTCTCTAGATGGAACTAGACCTAAGTATTAATGTATCTCTAGACTGTTTACTTTAATAATAGGAACATATAACCCTGAGGAGAGTCCACCATTTTTGCTATGATAACAATGGATTGGGTTTGAATCCACTCTCCATAGCCTCAAAATAGGCATTTCTGAGTTCAGCCTGGTCACTGACCATCAATCAGAGAAATTTTCTCCGTTCTCCTAGGAAAATACTAGATCATATGTTTATCCGTGTAGTAAACATCCTTCAGACAAAAGTCCTGCTCTATAAAGCATATTTGATTGGGGGATTTATCAAATTGCTCAGAATATCCCCTAATCTCCATTTCTTGCAATTCAATTATTAATTCTTCCAAGTCTAGGCTTAGAAACTACCTAACTAACACATCTTTTAAGATATTAATTAATTAGCTAGATATTAAGTGAAAAGGGAAATAAAAATAATATTACATCAAAAGCATTTTCCATCTGCTGACAAGAGGTAAGATTATTGATTTAGAGTTAAGAAATAAACTTAAATGTATCTAAATCCATGTCCATTCATTTTTTAAATGAGAAAAATGAAAAAGAGATTAAAGTTAACATAGCTACTAAGTCTCTGAGATAAGAGTGGAACCCAGATCTAGTTATTACAGCTATTCTATCTCTCGGTCCAAATTGAAATGAAAGTTACCCTCAAATTCACCAGTCACCCTTGACATAAATGCACAAATCTAACTCCTTTTTTTAAAAAATGTTTTATTTGTTTTAATCAGCCAAAATTTATCTTCTCGCTCACCTTTCCATTCCACTATCCCCCATCTCACCCTGCTCTAATTGAGAATATATTAAAAAAAAAGAAAACTCATTACAGATATGTATAGTGAATTAAAATAATTTTTCACACTAGCCACATCCCAAAACATATATGCTTACTCCTTTATCACTTTTTCATATTTACCTATTTTATGCTTTTTTCAATCCTTTTGTTTGAACTTCAAAGCTTCTATGAAGTACTGCAACTTCTTGCAAATCTCTATTTCATTTGTGATCCATTTTTATCACTGTAGAATTATATTTAGTTTTTCTGGGTAAATTATTCTTGACTATAAACCTATGTTCTTTGTCTTCTGGAAGATTATATCTTAACCTTTCCATTTCTTCATAGTGTTAGCTACTAAATCATGTGTTATCTTGACTGTGGCTCCTTGGTATTTGAATTCTTTTTTTTTTTTTTTTTGACTACTGGTAGTATTTTTTCTTTGACCTATATTTTGACTATGGGTTTTGGGGTTTCTTTTAGGAGGTAACTACTGAATTCTTTCTATTTCTACTTTGCTCTCTGTTTCTAAAAGATATAGGTACTTTTCTTTTAAGATTCCCTGAAATATGATGACCAACCTCTTTTTGTTTCATTTTGTTTTTTTAGTTATAGCTTTCAGATA
Source organism: Antechinus flavipes (assembly GCF_016432865.1). NCBI lineage: Eukaryota > Metazoa > Chordata > Mammalia > Dasyuromorphia > Dasyuridae > Antechinus > Antechinus flavipes. The sequence continues at coordinate 127,034,559 of NC_067398.1, read as the reverse complement.
ACACAGTGATTCTTTTTTTCCTCCTTGATCTGTTTTCTACATCAGTTGTTTTGGCTATGAAATACTTTATAATTTTCTATATTTTTAGTGTTTTGATTTTTAAAAATATTTCTTCTTGTCTCATGGAATCATTTCTATTTGCTATATTCCAATTTTCAGAGGGTTTGTTGCTTAGGTAAGGTTCCATACCTCTTATGTTAAGCTGTTAATTTCCTTTCCAATTCTTTTTTTTAATATCACTTTTTTCTTTTCCATTTATTTCTTTAAGCACTCTCATTTTAGTTATAAAAATTTTTTAAATTCTTTTCATAATTCTTGATTTACATTTTTTTCAGGAAATTTTGCCCAAGTTGTGTTTTTCTCTAAGAATTTGCTTGTACATGTTTTAGAGTACTTCTCTTCTGGGTTTGTGCAGACTTCCCTAATACCATAATAGCTAATTATGTTAGAATTCTGTTTTGTTTGTTTCTTCTTCCTGACTTTTTCCTAAGAATTTGATAGTAGGTATGTGCTCTGCTACATTTCTAGAAAGAATATCTTGGCAGATCCTTTTGCTATTTGGTGGGGGGTGGGTATTGAGTGTTGTGTTATTCTAGTATCTTGGGAACAAGCTAAATGCTGCAATCTTTCAGTGCTCTGAAGGTAAGGTTATATACTACAAATACTGATTGCTGGTTCCCTATTTTTTCTGACTTTTGAAAGTTCCTGACATGAGTTTGGGTCTGAGTCACTAGATCCCCTTTGGTCTGTGATTTCTGCTGTGATTATTCCTGAACAAAAAGCTGGAATTGAGACCCCAATTTGTTCCCGAGGTTCCAACCACAAGTACCTTTCCTTTACTTCTATATTTCTCTCTTTCTGGATACAGCACTCAGGGCCTCCCTACCTGAGAATTCCACCCTGGTGAATTCTGTCCACTGTGAATCTCATTGCACAATGTTGCTGTTACTCTGTACAATATTCTGGTTCTATTCACTTCATTTTGCATCAATTTGTATAAGTCTATCCAGGTTTTTCTAAAATCATCTAGCTCATATGGCACAATTTGTTCAGCCATTCCCCAATTAATGGGCATCTTCTCAATTTCCAATTCCATATGCCATAAATATTTTCATATAAAGAGATCCTTCTCCCCTGCCCCTACCCCTTTACCTTATTTTTGCAATATACAGCTGAAGTTTAAATGAATTCCCCACATACCATCCCCATCAGTTCAGTTTTCGCTTTATACACTTACTTTTTTAATTTGTAAGAGGTTTACAATTACCTCCAAATTTTATTCTACAATTAAGATATTCTGTCACTAGATGGTGTTATGCAAATTTTTGTTGACTGAGACATCATAAAATTAATCTACAATAATTTACTAAACACCTACTGTGTACCAGGGGCTATGTTAAACCTCTGGGCATACAAAAAAAAAAAAAAGACCAAAAGCAGTCTCTGCTCTTAAGCCATTGACAGATTATCTAATCTATCACCCTTAGTACAGTCTGAAAAAAATTTTTTTGAAAAACAAAAACAAAAATAGGATGCTAATCTCCCCTTCTAGAATTCTACATAATAATAGTAAAAAAAAAATCTTGACTTCCACCTACTTAATTATAATAATAGATGGCATTTAGCATTCTATGTTTGCTCCTTAGCTGTTGTTAATAATATTGTATGACACTGTTCAATTTAAACTTATTTCCCCCAAGTATCTTCCTGAGTTACTCTCTCCCACCCACTCCTCTGCTAGGGAAAGCAAGCAAATTTTTTCCAGTGTGGACTAGGAAAATGGCTCTTCTGCAAAGTCCATTTTTCTTAAAAGTTTCCTGTACTCTTGATTTGATTGGCAGGACCAGACACCTTCATAACTCTGTCTGAGTTTTGGTGGGTTCTCCCGTATGATTAGGAAAATTTTTAGAAGCAACCTCAAATTTGTTGGTATCCATTTTCTGAAGGTCTTTGGAGACTATATACATAGAGACAAGACATAGATGACAGGACAGAGACTATATACATAGAGAGAGACAGAGACAGAGAAACAGAGAGACAGAGAGACAAAGAGAGACAGAGATAAAGACACAGAGAGGGTTTCAGGATTGCATAAAAGTGAAATCATGTAACACATGTTTCCATATGTCATTTGCTCTTCCTTTCACATCTCTTTTTTATGAGATAATTGTTACTACTCTTCTTTTTTTCCCTCCTCCCAATTTATCCCTTTTTCTCATTCCTAAATTTTTTTTAGATCACCAATCATAATTGATTGACATTAATGTTCTAAGTTTCTTTTGATTCCCTTTAACTTCCCCATTAATAATAAAGTTCTTAGGAATTACATGAATTGTTTTCCCATATAGGAATATAAAAAGCTTAACCTCATTGAGTTTTTATGATTTTCCTTTCATGTTTATCTTTTTATGCTTCTCTGAAATCTTATACTTGAATGGCATATTTTCTGTTCAGCTCTATCTTTTCATCAGGAAATTTGGAAAGTCTCTAATTTCACTGAGTACTCATCTTTTCCTTTGAAAGAGTATGCCTAATTTTTCTGAATAGTGGATTCTTGCTTATAATCCTAATTCCTTTGTCTTCCAAAGCATCACATTTCAAACTCTCTACTCCTTTAATGTAGAAGCTCCTAGATCTTGTATAATCCTGATTATGGCTTCATCATATTTTATTTATTTATTTCTGGTGGCTTGAAATATTTTCTCCTTGATCTAGGAACTCTGGAATTTAGCTATAATTTTTATGGGAGTTTTCATTTTGGAATCTCTTTGAGGAGATGATTGACAGATTCTTTTCATTTCTATTTTACCCTCTGATTCTAACAAACTGGAGCAGTTTTCCTTGATAATTTTTTGAAATATTATTTTTAGTCTCTTTTATTGATTATGACTTTCAGGTAGTCCAGTAATTCTTAAATTATTTCTTCTTGATCTATTACCCAGACCAGCTATTTTTCTAATGAGATATTTCACATTTTCTCCTATGTTCCATTCTTGTGATTTTGGTTTTTTTTAATGTCTCAGTGTCAGCTTCCATTTTCCAATTCTAATTTTTATAGTTATTCTCTGAAATAAGTTTTTGAACCTCTTTTTCTATCTGTTGAATTCTGCTTTTTAAGGAGTTCTTGTCTTCTATGAATTTTTGTTTCTCTTTTACCATTAGGTCAATTCTATTTTTTTAACTTCTTATTTTCTTCAATACTTTTTTGTGCCTCTTTTACTAAACTCTTAATACTTTTCACAATTTTTTCTTTCATTCTCATTTCTTTCCCCAATATTTCCTCTGTTATTCTTACCTCTTTCCTTAACTCTTCCAGGAATTCTTGTTAAAATTTGAAACAATACCCAAAGGGTTATCAAACTATGCATATCTTTGATCCAAAAGTGTTTCTACTGGGCTTATATCCCAAAGAAATCTTAAAGGAGGGAAAGGGATCCACATGTGCAAAAATTTCTGTGGCAGCCCTTTTTGTAGTGTCAAGAAACTGGAAACTGAGTGGATGCCCATCAATTGGAGAATGGCTGAATTATGGTATATGAATGTTATGGAATATTATTGTTCTATAAGAAATGATCAGCAGGATGATTTCAAAGAACCCTGGAGAGACTTACATGAGTGATGCTAAGTGAAATGAGCAGAACCAGGCAATTATTGTACACGGCAGCAATAAGATTATACTATGATCAATTCTGATAGACATAGCTCTTTTCAACAATGAGATGAATTAGGCTAGTTCCAATGATCTTGTGATGATAAGAGCCATCTATACTCAGAGAGAGGATTGTGGGAACTGAGGATCACAACATAGTATTTTCACTCTTTTTGTTGTGGTTTACTTGCATTTTATTTTCTTTCTCATTTTTCCCTTTTTGATCTGATTTTTCTTGAGCAACAAGATATTTGTATAAATATGTATGCCTATATTGGATTCAACATATATTTTTACCATGTTTAACATATATTTGATTACTTGCCATCTAGGGGAGGGTATAGGGGGAAGAAGGGGAAAATTTGAACATAAGATTTTTCAAGAGTAAATGTTGAAAAATCATCCTTGCATGTTTTGCAAAGAAAAAATTTCAATAAAAAAGGAATTTTGCAGAGTTTATATTCAATTAACATTTTTCTATATTCAATTAAAAACATTGTTTTTAGCTGGTTTAAGTTTACATTGTTATCTTCTTCTGAGTTTGTAGCTTGGTCTTCCCTTGCATGTAGTAACAATTTATCATCAAGTTCTTTTTAATGTTTCATTCATTTTTCTAGACTTTGAACTTTAGGTTAAAATCTGTTTCTGCTGGTGCAGCTAGGTGGTACAGTAGTTACAGCCCTGGTCCTGAAGTCAAGGGGATCTAAGTTCAAATGTGATTGAAGACATTTAGTAGTATATGACCTAGTCCTTCATAAAACAAAAATTAAACAAAAATAAATTATCTTCACCTAACTGTGAAGAGGCATTGTCTCAAGCTCCTAGCTTTTTCGTGCTACTATTTTCATAGCTAGTTCTGAAGATCTGCAATTGCTCTCTCCTTTCAAGTTGATACTATCCAGGGAGAATTGTGGTTACTGGTATCTTGGTCTTTTCTCTGGTTTTTACTCAAGAAAGGTCCCTGCTTCCCTGAATCTGAAAATACCAGTGATCTTGTTAGTCCTAGAACTGTGAGGTAGAACTGCTTATGGGCAAAAAAGTTGTCAATCAGCAATAACCTCCAAGGGCTACTGCTAGTACCACAACAGATGCTCTGGAGCAAATCCCATCCCTAGAACCAAACTCCTAAATTGTCTGAGGCTGTAAAAATTTCTCACTCCAATTTTTTGTTGACTCTGTCATTCTAGAGTTCACTTTGAAGTGTTATTGTAAAGTTGTTTGGAAGGGAGTGTCGAGAGAATTCAGCTAAGTTATCGCCTCTACTCAACCATCTTGGCTCCACCTCCATCCTTTCTTTAATAATTTTTTATGTTATTGATTTTCTATAATGATAATAATGATGATAGTTCACATTTATACTTACATATCATATATTATACATATAGATATAATATTTAATCATCTTTCAAAGCATTTTAGATTTGGTTTTTCATTGATATAGCTGTATTTCAGTTAAGAAGCTCCTGTTGACAAAGGACACACCATCTCTTTTATTGATCTATAAAGCATAGAGGATGAATATTTAATTCTTCTTTAATACTATTATAGAACTGAGTGATCATCAATTTTTATCTATACCTGAAGAAGTAGCCCTATAATAACATATCCAGGCTCTGCTCAAAATCCTCCATTATAGAGAAACCCATTATCTCCCCAAATAACCTGCTCTAGTTTGTTGTTCTTGTTTATCTGCTGACATCAAGTCTAAATTTACTCTTACATAATTTTCATCCATTGGTCCTTATTCTGCTCTCTGAAGCCCAGTCAGTAGGACAATTTGAATTTCTCTTCTATAGGAGAGTCACTCAAATACTTGAAAACAACTGTTGTCTCACTCCTGAAGCATCTTTTTTTCCAGGCTAATCATTTCCAGTTCCTTCAACCACTTTTTATGTGATATGAACTCAAGGACCCTTACCCATTCTGATTAACCTCTTCTGGATAATCTCTAATTTATTAATATCCTTCTTAAACCAATGTGCCCAGAATGGAAATGGAATCCTAGATGTGATCCAACTGTCGCAGGGAAAATAGAAACTATCCAACCCAGAATCCGGATGGATTCCATATTCATCCTCTGCTTTGAAGAACTATAAGAGAGATAGTATGTCCTTTGTCATCAAGGGCTTCTTAGCTGGAATAAAGCTATGTCAATGAAAATGCAAATCTAAAATGCTTTGAAAGATGATTAAATACTATCTAAATGTTAATTATCATTATTATTAATATCATTATAGAAGAGAAATACCATACCTTTTTACATATATATGTATGTGTGTGTGTATGTATATATATATTCCAATAGAATGTAAGCTCCTTAAGGGAAAGGACTATTTTAATTTATACTCCCATATTTAGTGCAACATGTTACACATGGAATATATATATGTGTATATATACACATATATATTCCAATAGAATGTAAGCTCCTTAAGGGAAAGGGCTATTTTAATTTATACTCCCATATTTAGTGCAACATGTTACACATGGTAAGTGATTTTCTGGACTAAGGAGCATAGATGATACATAGTGTCATCAAAGTGATTATGACCCCCAAAGTTGGAGCGCTCTGAACATAGCACTAATCCTCCTAGACTGAAAATTCCCTCAAAACAACCTTAGTAGATATAAGCATTATTATCTTCATTTCAGAAATGATAAAACAAAAGGCTCAGAAAAAAATCAAATGGCTTAAAAATAGATCAAATTACTTTCTTATGGTCACATAGCTTAAAAATGGTAGACCCAGTATATAAATCTGACTCTAGCTATAATGGACAAATTCAATAATTAGGCAAATGAGTAAGTACAATTTAATTCAAGTTCCCTTTTCCTGGTTTTCTTTTTTACAGTTGTTCATATCTTTATTTTCCATGTGAATTTTCTGAAAATTTCAAAAGAATTAACAATATAAAGAAATGGTGCAAATGTATTCTTTTTTATTTCTTATAGTTCTTCTCATATGAAGTTTTCAAGTTAACTGCCCAAATAATATATTTGCTAGGGTTTTTCTTCCTTTGAATCACTTGAAATGTCAGCTACAACAATATTTCAGGACTTCTAAGAACGGCCAACCACCTGTTCTAATTGAGTTATTTCTGAAATTCTGTGGAAACATGATTTGAAGTGATGGTGTTTCTCTTAATGGACATACCAAGCAACCAGCTAACATCCATAAATTTATTGACTTTATCAGACAATTTATAAATTGTCCCTTTTATTATTGCAGAAAACTCCAAATAGTCAATAGGTATATATTACTGAAAGTACTAAATAATCTTAATGAAGGAGGAGGATAGAAGACAAACCCCCCAAAAATACCCATGTTTTTACATATCACAACTAAGAATCAGGAGAATGACAGAAAATCTCTCTAATAACAAAATGTGTTATATGTGTGTACATTCATTTACCTACCTTTATCTGTTTGTACTCCTATTATAGGAGTAGGAAAAGAGAGACGGCAACAAAAGTTTATTAAGCACTTTACAAAAATTATTGGAAGAACTTAAAATAGGCATGTCCCATTGCTCTTGATTGGGTTCAATAAACATAATAGAGATTGTCAAGGTTTCCCAAATAACTTACAAATTTACAACTACTAAATCAAAATCACTAGATTATTTTATGGAATTAATTTTTAAAGAAAATTCACATGGAAAATAGATAGATAAAGATAAGAACAACTGTGAAAAACTGTTTCCCAGGAAAGGGGAACTAGAATTAAATCACACTTACTCATTTGCCTTATTATTTAATTTGCCCATTATAGCTGGAGTCAGATTTATATAGTGGCTTTATCACTTCTTAGCTATGTGACCATAAGGAAGTAATTTAATCCTTTCTGAGCCTTGTTCTTATCATCTCTAAAATGAAGATAATAATGTTTGTACCTACTAAAAATGTTTTGTGGACCTTGAGTAGTTCTTATGTGTGTATATATTCCTGTTCAGATATAGGTTTGACTAATAACCTCCAAAATTACTTCCAACTCTGAACTTCTCTAATTCCAATGATTTTATAAAACATTAACACTAACTTACTTATACACAAAATATTGTAGTGGATAAAGTGCTAGGTCTGGAGTCAAAAAGATGAGTCTTCCTAATTCAAATTCAGCTTCAAACACTTATTAGCTGTGTTACTCTGGGCAAATCACTTAATGCTGTTTGCCTCAGTTTTCTCTCCTGTAAAATGACCTGGAGAAGGAAATGGCAAATCACTGTAGTATTTTTTGCCAAGAAAACCCCAAATGGGGTACTTATGTGTCCATCATTCTTTACATCAACAACAGCAAGAAGAACAAAAGCCCAGAGGATCACAGATTTCCAGCTGCAAGATCATCTAATCAAAACCCTTCATTTTGTAGGGAAGGCACTGAGGCTCACAGTGTTTAAATGATTTCCCCAATATCACACAAAGAGCAACAAAAATGAGATTTGCATCCGCCTCCTTTGACTATAGATCTGGCACTTAGACACTATACCATCCTGTCTCCTTCTGATCAGGTACGATCTCATCTATGTCCAGCAATATGCTAATAAATATTTAATAACTATCTCTCCAAGAAAAATAAATAGACATAGGACACACATTTAACTTTAATCTCTCTTTTTAATTTTTTCCATCATTTTATCAAATCTAGACAATCAACAAAATAATAAATCAGGCCTTGATTTGAAGTGTTTGTCAATTCTAAAGTCTAAGTGCTCACAATGAAAATTTAACAACCAGCTCTCTCAAACATTGGAGCTTCTTTATTCAACTCTCTGCAACAGCACTGATTCATCCTGGTTTCTTTACTTTTGAGAACCTTCTTGAACCTTAGAGGATCTTATAATCATGTCACTTGAATGTTTAATTTTCAACCATTGTGATCAAGCCTGGTGACTCATATCTATTAAAAAGAACCCTTTCCATTAAGCTGCTCTGTGTTCAGTGATTATGAAGCAGTGATTTGAAGTCCTTAATGTTTTTGTCCAGTGATGGAAAGCAGGTTGTAGAATGCTTACAATTTGCCTGATTTTGCCCTTCTTTGGTTAGGCACAGAAGTCATTATGATCAGGCTGCTGCCCAAGATCTGAAGGGGTAAAATGAATTGTTAGGCAGGAATGTTCCTGCTGAATCATTTAAATCTCTCTGATGACACCATTCATCTATGTTAACAAATAGCCAAGGGGGTCTGAGATTGTCTGTCCTAGGCTGAACTGTAAATACTTCATAGGAATAATTTGGGGGGAAATGTGCAAAACAGATGTGATAATACTGTGCTTCTTTTTTTAAAAAAAAAATCTGGAATAAGAGAAATGCTATATGATAAGTATACTTTCCTAGCATCCTCCATTGATTTCTTTATTTTGGTACTTGATCATTTGTATTGGATATGAATGAGATCAGATGATCTGAGAACCATAAAAATGGATTAATTCAGAGTTGGGACATATTTTTGTTCTAAGTTTTTGCACCATAATGAGCTACCAGCAGCTGTAATTCTGGACCTCCAATAAATTGCTCCACTTCCAATTTCTTAGTTTAAATAACAGCAGTTCTCAAAGTGTTCTAGAGGGGTAAAAATTATTTTTGTAATAATACTAAGGATTAAATTTATATTATAAATATTGATTGATATAGCCCACATAAATAAAAACTCTTTGGGGATGCGGGACTTTAATAATTTTAAAGGATGAAAAAAGTCTAAAGACAAAAAATTTTGAGAAAAACCAGTTTAATAAATTGACCCTGTTCCATATCTCCTGCTTTCTGATTGGAGGTGAAATACAAATAAGGTCAAGACTGTATTTATGAATCCATAGTACTTCTGAAATTATATTAGGTATTCAGAGTCAGCTATCTCTTTGTGGCTATTTCCCAAAATGTCATTTAGCTAATCTATTCAAAAAAATATATAGATGTAAAAAAAAAAAAAAGAGCATCCCACCATCTTGGTGTTAAAGACCATAGTTTAGCACAGTGCTTAGCACATATTAGGAACTTAATATAAAAGTACTGATGGATGGATAAAGAAACTAGAAGAAGTTCCACTTCAGTATGCTTGCTTAATTCAATCCGCTTTACCAGGTACCCAAGTGTTTTGCAAACCCAGGCTAAAGGTACAGCATTGAACCAGATTCTACTAATCATTGGAACAAGAGCTTTGATATGTCCTGTTTCCAACTTGAGATAGTTTGTAGCAGGCACTCTAGAACTTCCATTCCTCTAGGTTAACATAGTGCCATTGACTTTTGTTCTGTTATTGCTCAGAACTCCAAAACTCAAGTGATCCATAAACCCCAGGCTCCTCTACCAATATTATTAGGCACTTAGCATCATACCTGATTACTTTAACATTTCTGAATGTATTGAATATGAGTTGGATGGCTGCTGAAGTCCCTCACAGCTCTAAGACTCTGTAATGTTTCCTTTCTTCTTTTTTTTAAATGTTTATTTTTAGCATTTTTTTTCTTTTTAAAGTTTGAATGTCAAATTCTCTCTCTCCAGAAATTGAGAAGACATGTATAATATACATGTGGGTGTGAATGAAATTATGTGGGTGAAATCATGTAAAACATTTCCATCTTAGCCCTATGGTCCCAGAAATAAAAGCAAAAAAAAAAATTAAGTGAGAAATTATACTTCAGTTTCTAATCTCTCTGGAGGTGGATAGCATTTTTCCATTATGAGTCCTTTGGAACTGTCCTGGATCATTGTCTTGATCAGAATAACCAAGTCTTCCATATCATCTTTACATCATTTTTATTCTGAACAATGATCTCTTGGTTTATCTCACTTCATTTTGCATCATTTCTTATAGGTCTTACTAGCTTTTTCTGAAACCACTTCCCTTATCCTTTCTAATAGCACAGTACTGTTGCATTATAATCATATACCACAGCTTGTTTCACTATTCCCAAATAATAAGTATCCTCTCAATTTCAAATATTTTTGTACATATATATTCTATAAATATTTTTGTACATATATACTCTTTTTCCTTTTTCTTTGATCTTTTTGGTGTAGAGACCCAGTAGTATTATTGATGAGTCAAAGAGTATGGAAACTTGATAACCCTTTTGGAATAACTCCAAATTGTTCTACAGAATGGTTGGCCCAGTTCACTACTTCACCATTTACATATATATCTCTTTTCCCTCATTCCCTCCAAGATTTGTCATTTCCTGTTAGGTGTGAGGTGATAATCTCAGAGTTGTTTAATTTGTATTTCCTAATCAATAGTGATTTAGAGTATTTTCACATGAGTATAGATAGGTTTGATTTCTTCTGAGGTTTTGCTCTTATTTTTATAAATTTAACTTAGTTCCCCATATATTTGAAAAATGAGGTCTTTATTAGAGAACTTGCTTTAAATTTTTTTGATATCATTTTGTTATTATATTGTCTCTGGTACCCTTTGTCAAAATGTAGTTTCTCTGATTATCTTTCTTAATTAGATCCATTTTTGTTTTTGCTTCATCTAAGGTCGTGATTGCTACCCCTGTCTCTTTTTTTTACTTTAGCTAAAACATATTAGTTCCTTTTTTGTTCCTTTTTTTTTAACTCTCTTTGTGTCTTTCTGTTTCAAGTGTGCTTTTCTGAAACAATATTGTTTCTGGTTTTAAATCCACTTCCATTTTATGGGTGAGCTCATCCCATTCACATTCCCAGTTATGATTATTAACTGTGTCAGCTAGATCAGTTGTTTTTCTGATGATATATTTCACATTTTCTTCTATTTTCTTTTCTTTTGACTTTGTTTTTTGATATCTCATGGGATTTCTAGTTTCTACTTCCTCAATTCTAATTTTTAAAACAAATATTTCTTCAATAAACTTTTTACTTTCTTTTCCATTTGGCACATTCTGCTTTTTAAGGAATCCATTTCTTCAGTGATTTTTTTTGTGTGTGCTCTTTTCCTCTACCTCTCACTGATTTCTTTAATTCTTCTATTCTTGTTGGGGTTGTGTTCAATTAGCATTTTTCTATGAGCATTTGCTTTTAGTCATTTTAACACTGGTTTTTTGTTGTTTGTTTGTTTGTTTGTTTGTTTTCCCCTGAGTTTCTGACTTAGTCTTCCCTGGCCCCACAGTAACTTTCTGTGGTCAAGTTTGTTATTGTTGAATTTTATGGTGAAGTCAGGCTTTTCTCAATTGGGGGTAATCATACATTTCAAGCTTTTAATGCTGGGTTTTTTTTCCTAGTATAATTCTGAGAGTCTACAAATTTCTAGTGCTTCCAAGGTTAAAGAATAAGGAGAGGTGTGGCCACTACTCTTATTTTCTTAATTTTGGTATTTATCCAAGAAAGGTCCCTTCAGTTGAAAGCACCAGCACTCCTCTAGCCCTGGAACTTTGACAGATCCTTGGATCTCCTACATCCACAATTTCCTCTGTGCCTCAGAACTGCAATCAGGGAACTTGTTCCCTTATGATTAACCACAAAGCACTCCCTTAGAACTGTGACTCTGAATTACACATAGACAAAAAAGGTGTCAGTCAGCACCAGCTGCTCTTAGTGCAGCTAAAGGGTCCCCTGTAATTTCTAATAACTTATTCAATGTCTTATTGTCTCTGGGCTGAGAGCTCCAGAAGCTGTGGCTGCTGCTGTTGCTGCCTTGTTAAGGGCACCTCCAAAGCCCACCACTGGTACTGCTTTCTTCATTCTGTGACATTCCCCAGTGTCATAGACTTCTCTTGCTGAACTCCTAAGTTGTTTTAGGCTGGAAAAATTTTCTCACTCTGACCTTTTGTTGGCTCTGCTGCTCCAACACTTAATATGAGGTGTTATTTTAAAGTCATTTTGGAAAGGAATGTTGAAAGAGTTCAGCTGAGTTGCCGCCTATATTCTGCCATCTTGGCTCCACCCCTCGAGTCTATGATGTTTCAATGGAAATCTTCCTAAAGTAAATTACACACTTCCTTGCCTTTTTATACATAATCTGCTGGACAGATTTTATCTTTTCCTGTTATGAACAGCATGTATTGAAAAAATGCTAAAACCCAGTAATGTCCTCAGGAATTGCTGAGGTTGATAAAATTCTTTGCCTGGTGCTTACTAACCTAATAGGTAAGACTTCCAGAGACAACTGTGGTACAGTGGAAAATATGCTGGATTTAGATTTGGTCCTGTATTTGAATCTTACCTCTACCATGTAAACTTGTGATCTTGAGCAACTCACTTCCTACACATCAGTTCTTCATCTATAAAAGGAGGAGAATGGATTCCTTGGCCTTTAAGGTCTTATCCAGTTATAGACTAATTAGTCTGTGTTTTTTGTTTGGTCTCCTGATATTCACTGTCTCCTTAGTGCTCAGAGACTTTCATCCAGCAGTGTATGCCCCTGCCTCCCCATCTACCTTCCACTATAATTTAGGAAAAATAGAAGATTGTCATAGGAATCCAGAAAAATAAGCTTATTAAAAGAATTGTCTTAATTTTACAAACAATATTAAGTCATTGGGTCATGGCCTGAAAGCTGGTGCCCCACCTATTCCTGGGCTTTATGACATTTATTTTCTTCCAGATTCAGGCTCCAAACATTTTTTTTCTCCCTTCTCATGGGTCCATGAATGTATTCCAGATGGTTGGTGTTTCCAGAAGGCTGATAGCTGGATAAATGAGGTAATGCAGTACTTGTTCCAATATTCCATTGGATTAGAGGCAACTAGGTGGCACAATGGATAGAGAGTTGGCTCAGGAAGAAAGGAATCCCTGAGTTCAAACCCTACCTCATTAGCTATTGACTCTGGAAGTCACTTATCCTCTGCCTCATTTTCCTTATATGTAAAATGGAGATCCTAATAGTACCTACTTCCAAGGATTGTTGGAAGGATAAAATGAGATAATTGTAAAATGCTTTGCAAACTTAAAGCAATATGTGAATGTTAATTATTATAATTAGTTATGAGGCAGATGTGTGTCCAGATTCTGAACTTTATGATAGCAAATCCCGAATTCAAATCTTACAGAAATATGCTGATCAAAAGATGCTAGTCTCAAATCTGAAAACAAATGACCAGAATCACAGAGGTTATCCAACCTGTAAAAACTCTGAAAATACCAAAGAGCTCACACAGATAGTCACAACCACAGTCAACTCTAAAAACTAAAATAAAAACAAAGAGCTAATAGTGGTCATAAGCAAAAAGCTTTCTATTGAAGGATGGAAACTAGACACATTTGCCAGGGTTACTTCTGATTCTGAAGACACATGCTTTAGAATGGGCAAACTTCAGTACATATACCAGTGGTTACACAGTGAGCTGTAGTACTAATGAGGATAAACAGCAACAATGAGACAAAGTGTGATTGAAAGCAAAACTTTGTGACCATAACAGCTCAAGGACCACTTGATGCTGGTCAAAACAATACAATAATTATATGAAAAAATTCTGGGATTTTGCTGTGGCTGAGTTTATCCAGAGGATGAGTATAAAGAATTGCTGTTATGCCAAACTCAGGGTGAAACTTGCTTGATGGGCCTTAGCTCTGGAAAAATAGGGTATCCCCTAATATCTTGACACTCTTAATATCTTCCTAATATCTTGACACTTGACACTTGACATATATGTGTGTATGTATGTATATTTATGTACACTGCTTTGAGTAATCTCTAATAATGCGGATTACATCCATCTGTGCTTGCTCATCCTGTAACATTTTTGGCCATGCTATCCCAGTATACATCAATTCAATGGACCGAGACATCCAATGGATACCCGTGGAATCAGGGGACTATTCATTGATTATCCCTTGTTCTTGCCATGTACTGGCCAATTATTTTTCCTGGTCATGGATTTATTCGATGACATCTTGTACTTAACCAACTTAAATTTTGATGGCCATATTTTAACCATCTAAACTACTATCCTAGCCACTACTTCAGAGAAGAGTTGTATATTTGAAATACATAAATGGAAGTTCTCAATGAAAATGGGAATAAGATACAAACTATCATTCTAGATAGTCTATTATTATTACTTTACTTAGCAACAAAGAGCAAACAATTACAAAGTAATACAGCAGTTCCAGATCTTCTGTGTCTTTGTCTCCTTTCTGATATAATCCAAGCCTAACAGCTGATTTTGATGAATATAAAAGTCTCCTTGAGGTGACTTCACACAGCATCCACACTGCCTAAAACAGAGCCTCTTCTTCTTCTATTGCATAGGTGGGAATAGCCTCATTTAATTCAGTGCCTTCTAAACTGATGAAGTTGAACCTAAGATTCTTTTTTCTTTCTTTTTTTTTTTTTTATAATTTTTTATTGATAGAACGCATGCCAGGGTAATTTTTTACAGCATTATCCCTTGCATTCATTTCTGTTCCGATTTTTCCCCTCCCTCCCTCCACCCCTTCCCCCAGATGGCAAGAGGCCTTTACATGTTGAATGGGTTGCAGTATATCCTAGATACAATATATGTGTGCAGAACCAAACAGTTTTCTTGTTGCACAGGGAGAATTGAATTCAGAAGGTATAAATAACCCGGGAGGAAAAACATAAATGCAAGCAGTTTATATTCATTTCCAGTGTTCTTTCTCTGGGTGTAGCTGCTTCTGCCCACTAAGATTCTTTTTTCTATGAACTGAACTGGTGTGAGAGGAAAGACTTTCCCTGCTCTGTTCCCTCTTTTTATACAAAACTTTGAGAAGTGGGTCTGGGAGTTAGGAAGCTGGGTGTAGTGTTTGTTTCTTTCTGAGTTGTTTTTTCCCCTCAGTTTCAGGTGTCAGAGGTGATCCTCATGGGATCTGGAAGTTTGAGCAATGGCAATTTCAGAATCAGGATTGTGGACAGGATGGTACGGCCAACTAGCTTTACATGGAAGCCCTGAGAGACTAGGGTGCCTGAGACTCAAGCCCAAAAGGGGTTTTATACTAGAAACTGGGACTGTGCTTTATGGGAACTGAATTAAGTTATGATACTCTTCTTCCCTTACTCAGAGACTAAGTTGATATAAGTGGGAGGAGGGAAGGAGAATCATGCTTCCCACATTGAGAAGTGGTTTGTATATATGTGATTATACCTTTTAGAGTAAATATTTCTCTGAATAAAAAGCTAATCTATTAGTAGTGAATGAAGCTGGGGTGTAGAGGACTGTACTTTACTTTTAGGAGAACACCATTAGTAAATTGGACTAGAGATGTTGGCAGAGAGTCTAGATACCTTTGGTGCTCCTTAAGGATATTGGAAAATACTGGATGAAGGGAGAAATGGTGAAATCTAATATCAACTTCAGGGGATGAGGACCAGAACGGTCAGCAAGAAACTTGTCATCTCCCACTTTTCATAAAATTATCAATCTAATTTATTTTAGGTTATATTTTATTCAAATAAAATGAAAAATTATAATTTTATAACCACAAATCTTAAACTATAACTTGAACATAAATCAAAAAATTATTAGTATTATTAATATAAAAGGTGATCTTTTTGACATAAAATTGCTCAAAATAGATCATTACTGAATTTTTTTTTTTGCTACTATTGAATTCAAACTCCTTGAAGTAAGTGACTTTTTGGATTTTGCCTTTGTGTCTCCAGTGCTTGGCATAAATGACAAGCTGAGATACGCTTGTTGATTAACTAATTGATATTATTATTCATCATTCTTTTTTTTTACTAATTACATAATTTACTAATTATAGAATTCTTTTTTATTACTAATTGAGATCATATTTTGTCTTTATAACAAAAACAAAAAAATTTGACACAAATTAGAAGTTATAAAAACAGTAAATTCACATTGCTTTGTTTGATAAACTAAAGAACAATTTATCAATAGCTAAAACACTTATGAGTCTTCGCATTAAGCTTAGCAGTGACCATGAAGTTTCCTGCTAAATGCCTTCTTTTCTGCTTCCTCCATAACCACCAATTCCCACTTCTAAAAGTTGTTCATATACCATGATTTTGGCCATTCTCCCCACCCTACTCCTAATGATACAAGTAAGCATTAATTAAGTGCCTTCTGTGTGCCAAGAACTGTGCTGAGGATAAAATGACAAGACTGAAGTTTCCCCATAGAACTTACAATCTAAGAGAAGACACAATATGTATTTTTGTGCTTTCCTTCTGTTTCTCCTGGATGTAGCTAGTCTGTATGTATATGACCATTTGTTGTCTTCCCCATTTTAGACTTCTTTAGAGCAGGAACTATTTTTTCTTCTTTATATCCCCAGCATATGCATACTAGGGCATGGTTTGTGGCACATAATAGGTGCTTAATAAATGCTTATTCATTTATTGACTGATGTGTGAAGATAAATACATACTAAACACATATAAAGTGAATCTTAGAATCCAGTAACTGGGAGTACCAGGACAGATCTCATGCAGAAGGGGATACTTGAAAGAGATCTCTCCCAGGGATTCCAAGAAGCAGAGAGATAAATGGGTAGAGCATTTTAGGCATGGAGAACAACCAGAACTAAAGAATAGAGATAGAAAATGGAGTGTCATCTTTGTCAGCCAGTATTGCTGGATTGTAGAGTTTCTTTATAGATAGTAAAAAGAACGGGAAAATAGGGTACAGCCAGGTGGTAAAAAAAAAAAAAACTTTAAAGGCCAGCAAACAGGTTTATATTTAATCTTAAATCTAAGAGAAAAGTAATGGAATTTATTAACAAAAGGGTGAGGGTTCGACTTAACTTTAGGAGTATCAGTGATAATCGTGAAGGACAGATGAGCTTGGCAAAATACCTATATCAGAGAGACTAATTGGAAGGCTTTTGGAGAAGAGATCATTACAGACTTAACTAGGATAATGGCTATATAAATAAAGAGAAAGGGGGAAATGCCATGCCTGGTTCAGAAATAGAAATAATCAGATTTAGCAATTGACTATATGTGTATATGTCTGCATATACATATGTTGTATGTATGTGTATGTGTGTGTGTGTGTGTGTGTGTGTGTGTGTGTGTGTATATATATATTTGGAGAGTAGAAAGGCAAATATAAGGCCAGAATTGGGTATCTATCTATTTTTTTAAATAATAACTTTTTATTTTCAATATTCACTTTTGCAAAATCTTGTGTTCTAAATTTTTCCCTCCTTTCCCCTACCCTCCCTTAGATAGAAAGTAATCCAATTTATGTTAAATATGCACATTTCTTCTATACATAGTTCCACAATTATTGTGCTGCATAAGAAAAAATCAGATCAAAAAGGAAAAAGAATGAAAAAGAAAACAAAAGGGCAAGCAAATAACAAATAAGATGAAAATACTATGTTTTGATCTACATTTAAAATCCCAACAATCCATTCTCTGGATGCAGATGGCATTTCCCATCACAAGTCTATTGGAATTTTCAACCTCATTGATGAAAAGAGACAAATCTATCACAGTTGATCATCACATACTCTTCTTGTTGCTTTGTACAATGATCTCCTGGTTCTAATCCACTTAGTATCAGTTCAGGCCTCTCTGAAATCATCCTATTGATCATTTCTATGGGATAATAATATTCCGTTATCTTCACATACCCTAACTTAATCAGCCATTCCCCAACTGATGGGCATCCATTTGCTTTCCAGGTACTTGCCACTCAAAAAGAGTTACTACAAACATTTTTGCACATGTGAATTTATTTTCCCTTTTTATGGTCTCTTTGGGCTACAGACTCAATAGAGACACTGCTGGATCAAAGATTATGCACAGTTTCATAGCTCTTTGGGCATAATTCCTTATTGCTTTCCATAATGGTTGGATCAGTTCACAATTCTAACACCAATCTCTTAGTAGTGTCCCAATTTTCCCAAAATGAATACCCTTCAACATTCATCATTAGCTTTCTCTGACATCTTAGCCAATCTGAGAGGTGTATAGTAATATCTCAGACTTGTCTTAATTTGCATTTCTCTGATCAATTGTGATTTAAAGTATCTTTTCATAGGACTAAAAATGGTTTCAATTTCTTCTTCTGAAAATTGTCTCTTCATATTCTTGACCATTTATTTATCAGTTGGAGAATAACTTATATTTCTATAAATTTGAGTCAATTCTTTATATATTTTAGAAATGAGGCCTTTATCAGAAACTTTAGATGTAAAAATTTTTCCCAGTTTATTGCTTTCCTTCTAACCTTGTCTGCACTGGTTTTGTTTGTACAAAACCTTTTTACCTTAATATAATTTAAATCATTTATTTTGCATTCCATAAAGTACTCTGGTTCTTCTTTGGTCACAAATTCCTTCCTTTTCCACAGATCTGAGAGGTAGACTATTCTTTGTTCTTTTAATTTCCTTATAATATCACTCTTTATGTCTAAATCATGATCCCATTGAATGCTTATCTTGGTTTAGGGTGTTAGATGTGGGTTGATGCCTAGTTTTTCCCTAATTTTTCCAATTTTTCCGGCAATTATTGTGAAATATTAAGTTCTTATCCCAGAAACTAAGGTCTTTGAATTTATCACACTCTAGATTACTATAATCATTGATTATTGTGTCTTGTAAACCTAGACTATTCCACTGATCAACTACTCTCTTAGCCAGTTCCAAATGGTTTTGATGACCACTGCTTTATAATATAGTTTTAGGTCTGGTATAGCTAAGTCATCTTTATTTGCATTTTTCATTAATTCCCTTGAAACTCTTGACCTTTTGTTCTTACAGATGAACTTTGTTATTTTTTTCTAGCTTTGTAAAATAATTTCTTGGCAGTCTGCTTGGTATGGCACTGAATAAATTGGTTAATTTAGGTAGAATTGTCATTTTTATTATATTTGCTCAGACTGTTGAATATCTATCTAAATGGGAAGATGTAAATGTCCTCAATAGTAATATTGTAATTTCAAAGTATGATGAGTTTAGAGATAACAATGAAATCTGCTCTCATCACCTTGAGTTTGAAATGCCAATTTTACTAACTTATTGTTATTTTATTAGTGCTGTTCTTAGAGTAGACACCAGTCAATGTTAACTCTACTGCAACAAAAAAACTCCTGAACTTAAGTGATCCACCAGCCAGATAGCCACATTTTCCTTTTAAAAAATCTGAAACGTCCAACTTCTCTTTCTCTTTATGATGACCACTCTTAATATATCCTGTTATGTTCACCCATTCAAGCTAATTTATGTTGAATATTTAAGATTTACATAAATTGACAAAGAATGAAATGAGCAGAACCAAGAGAGCTATTCATGTGATAACACCACTATGAAGGCAACTGACTTTTAAAATAGTATTTTATTTTTTCCAATTACATGTCAAGATAATTTTTAGCATTTATTTTCACAAGATTTTGAATTCCAAATTTTCTTCCCTTCCTTTTCACTCCAAAGATGTTAGGTAATTTGATATTATTTACACATGTATTATCACATAACACATATTTCCTTATTTATTAGTCACAGTAATGAAAGAAGAAACAGATCAAAAGAGGAAAGACCGTGAAAAAGAATAAAGTGAAAAAAATATGTTTTGATCGGCATTCAGAATTTATTAGTTCTTTATCAGGTTATGTATAGCATTTTCTTTCATGAGTTCTTTTTACTTGTCATGGATCATTGTGTTTTTGAGAAGAGTTGGGTCAGTCATAGTTGGTCATCGCGTAATATTGTTAATGCTATACAATGTTTTCCTTGTTATGCTCATTTTACTAAGGCAAATAACTTTAAAAGCCTTAAGAAGCCTGATCAACACAATGAGCACCCATGATTCCAGAATACTGATGATGAAACATGCTAGTAGGAATCAGAATAAAACATTTCTTGAACACAGTCAATAGGGAGTGGATTTTGTTTGTTTGTTTGGTTGGTTGGTTGACTATGTATATTAATAGGATTTTTTTTTTCTTTTTTCCAGTAGGAAAGAGTAAGTGAGAGGAAGAGAAAACAGATAGTCCAGGTCAAAAACAGAGCAGATCAAAATTTCCATACTGATTGAGCCTGAGGTTAGATTTGTGAGCGGCTGCTGCATTTCCAAACATAGGAAGAAAAGGAAAGCCAGTTTCCTTTCCCCTATTCCTCCAAAAAGTAATTTTTCCAACTGTGCCAATATTAGTGTTAATGTTGCCATAGGATAGAACCAAATCAACTAAAAGGCACTTATATGGAATATAAATATTTATATTTATTTGCTAAATAAATATATGAGGCAAATAAAGTTCTGGCCTTCGAGTAAAGAAGATCTAAGTTTAAATCCTCCCTTGGATACTTATTTGCTGTGTGATACATGTCAAGTCATCATGTTAAAGTTGAAAAGTGTCTTCATGATTTTCTATTCCAATCTTTTAAGTCTACAGAGGAGGAGAAGTGTCAAGATAAATGTCAAGTTTAATGCTTGACATCAGCAGTTTATTTCTCCCTGGGATGCCCGAAACAATGAACCTTAAATCTAATGGGGTATAAAGTTTAAACTTTTTTTTTTACTTCTATATTTTGTTTGTAAAAGACAGTCTGTTATTCAATAAGCATTTATTAGATACCTACTATCTACCAGACATTATGCAAAGCCCTGTAGAGAGAAAGAAAGGTGAAAACATATATACAAAACATAAAAAGAAGGTACATTACATAATATAATTTAGTTGATAGTACAGAAGAATAGGAAAGAATGTAAATCTCAGGTCATATCTATCTTTGACTTAATTTATTCAAACAGGCTATTTATAAAATGGGGGAGTAAAACTTCTAAAGTTGATATGTGTTTATTTTCAAGTTATATCTGTTAGTAATTTCATTCAAAAACTTCAAGAATCCTAAAGCTCTGAGTGATAGGGTTGAAAGAAAAATTTAAAAACAAAACCAAACCCTTTCATATTCTTATAATAGAGGCAAAGACAAAGCTATATGCAGTGGATTGTGGAATGTTCTTTATAAGGCAAAGGCAATAAGGACAGGACTTAATGTAGCTATGTAAATTTTATTATTTTATTAATTAATGTAATATTAATAGCATTATTTAAAGTATCAGTTCATTCATTTAAGCAACATTTAAATGCATACAGTTTTCAGTAGAGCTCTGAATTGGGTACTGAAAACAGACAAGTATAAACAAATCTAGAATTGTATATTGTTACAGATCCAGATTTAGTATTAGGCATGCCTAAGTAAATTAATTCTACTATATTTAGTATTATTTACCCATTTTAATACCATAGTAATTGTCACATGGCAAATGCATAATAATTTTTTTTCATTTATTCAGTCTTATTTTTCCCATCCCAGAATCTCTTTAAGAAAAATTAGCATTTGGCTCATTTTAATTCTCCTTAAGAGAATTACTGCAAAAACACAAAGCATTTTAACATAGAATGTTTATTCAAGACAGTAAGGATCTAGTTAATGGAGTTTCTTGGCAATGATACCAGAGTAGTTTGCCATTTTCTTTTCCAGTGAATTAAGGAAAATATAGGTTAAGTAACTTGCCCAGAGTTGCATAGTTAGAAAGTGCCTGAGGCTGTATTGAACTGGATTTGAATTCATCTTCCTGACTCCAGGTACAATGCTCTATCCACAGAGCTTCCTTAGATGCCTCCTCTACACAATTAATGTCACCAATACAGGTTTTCCTCCAATTTCCCTTCCTTGATCCCCACCTACTTTGAGAAGCTATTTGCTCAGAGTGAGAAAGCTGGGGTTTTAGAATAGAATTATATCTTAATTATATCATTAGTAATCAGTGTGCTCTGTATTTGGATTTTGAGAAGCAATATGTGGGTGGAAAGAGTGCCTGCTTTGAGCCAGGAAATAGGCATTTGAATCTTGTCTCATACACTATAAGAGTGATGATGGCCAAGTTGTTTGAATTCTCAGAGATCCTATTTCCACATCTGTAAAGTGGGGATAATGATATTTATACTTCTTACTACATAAGATAATTCTGAGGAAAGAATTTTGCAAAACTTAAGATCCTATGTAATCACATATTATTAAGATGAACCTCCAACTTCAAATGACATTAGGAATAACAGTGGGACACATAATCTACTCTCTGTGTGTACATGGAGTCTCTTATGCACATTTTTACCTTTCTTACTATTTCTGAGCTTCTTTTCCAGTGGAAAAAACTAACATTCAATGACTGTACCATGGAGGTAAGGTTTGCTATCCATATTTATCTCAAAAGCTTAAGAAATTGTATTCTGCATCAGACTTCTTCATTGGAATTATCTTTTTCTCCAAAGTAAGTGAAAAAGATATATTTTTATATTACTTCTCTTGTTCACACATTGTAGACTTCTGACATGAATTTCTTTGAAAATATGGCTGTATTTCTATGACAAGAGAAAATGAATTTCACTAATGTATTTCTTCTTGAATTAGTTTATATCTATTTCATAATCTATTGAAGCATAAAATTCAGAGAGTGCCTTAAATATTACTTTCACACCTCAATTCTTAATATGGAGTCAGGAGATTCTATTTGAATTCATGAGTTCAAATCAATATCAAGCCCTTGCTAGCTGTGTGATAGTGGGCAAATCACAATCATTTGCCTTTTGTTTCCTCATCTATAAAATGAGTTGAAGAAGTGATTAGTAAACTAATCAAGTTTTTTTTTGTCAAGAGAACCCCAAGTGGTGCCACAAAGAGTTGAACATGACTGGGGTGACTCAGCAACAACAAAATTAGAGTAGAATCCTCCAAGTTGAAATCCCTTTAAGAATGTAACTTATTGGAGGTACTTATACTAGAAAAGTGAGCATCTGTTCAAATTTAATATCATATATGAAAGCCAAATGGAGTTCTGCAGAGTATATTATTTTTCAGACATGAACACCTTCTAGCCCATGAGGATTGTGCTAGATTTTTGAAAGGATGATGAATAATAAAATCATCTATCAGATATATTCACAGAGATGTCCTTACTCTAGCTGGCAAACAGCATTCTATCCTTTAAAACATTCGCAAATATTCCATTTAGTGACAGTAGCAACAGGACCTGCTATCTTGATTGCACTAGAAAGATAATCAGCTTTCCACTATTTGCTTGTGAATACCTAATGGGCCTCTATGTTTCCCACCTTTTCTTTTAAACCTATTTTTACTCTCCATCTTCCTATTTCTTTGATTAATTCTCCTTACCATATGTCACAGAGATTATATTCATGATTCAGTAAGCTAATGGTCCCCCATGCTTGAGTCTGTTCTACTCCTCAAGCTTAATCATTTAGCAATCTATAGCTTGAGTATTCTTTCCTTTCTTAGGACAATATACCTCTTGATTTCACACCCAGTGAACTTTCTCTGGGTACCACAGGGAATAATATTTTCCAACATATTTTCATTATCTTCTCCAAGAATCACAAGTATATTAAATTATCAAGATACATGTGGGTTTTATTTGGACAGTTTTGCCAGGTTCTAATTAAATTTCATCAGTAGGCGAAGCCCTGAAGCTTCATTTATCTTCATGGAAATGTGATTTGTTTTTTTTTTTTTTTTTTTTTTTTTTTATGATTATCACAATCACTGCAAGGCAAGTTGCCCAGCATCCTATCAAATGATGATCCTTATTATCTTTCAATACACAATGAAATCAACTTCACTAAATCTTTTATTATTTTCTCTGAGGGGAAATTGTGAACTAACCTTCCACTAATTTGCAACTAAGCGAATTTATAGCAAAAAAAAGGTATATATTGGTGTGGTTTAATTCCTTGTTCTTTCCATAGTATATCAACTTGTTTTTCTTTATTAAAAGATATCACACTTAAAGTCAAATTCAAGGATAGTGAAATGTGTTGTTCACAGACCCCAAAATCTGAAATCATTTTAGAAAGAAATTTATTAGGTCATGATAGAATGAGAGACAGAGCCAGAAAAAGGGGTGGTGAGGTTAAGTTATGTAGAGTTCAGGCAAGGGCATAAGGATGTTTGCCAAATTGGCTTCATGTAGGCAGTAGGTAGTCTCCAAGAGACAGGCCAATTTAAAATGTGTATCAGGAGTTAGGTTAATCTATTTTGGGAAACCCAAAATACAAGTTTTGGGTGACCCAAAAATAGGACTTGAGGGGACTCAAATCAAGTACTGCATGGGATCTAAACTTTCCTTATAGTCATTTGAAGTTTCTGAGATTCTGAGATCAGCTGAGTCCTACAATAAGCTTTTTGGGTTAGACAATTTTTTACATATAAAACCTAAGTTCAAAAAATATTAATATATGAAAAATAATAATATCCAAGTGAAATGTTGGACTTTGATCCAGGAAAGATCTGAGTTTGTATTCTAACTCTGATAATTAATTATATGTTCATGGAAAAGTTATTTGACATATCTGAAGCCTCCTCTATAAATGAGAATAAGAATAACTATTATGATTCAATTAGATAATGTATTTTAAGTTTTAAAAACTTAAAGATTTATAAAACTTCATAAAAATAGTTTACAAAACCAATGAAGAGTTATAAACTGTTTTTTCACTTTTGTCTTTGTATCTGCAGCATTCAGTATAGGCCTTGCAGAGAATAGAAACTTAAAAAAATTTCTTAATTTAATTGGATTAAATGTATGTTTATAATCAATTAAAAAACAACAACATATGATTCTTAACACTTCTCATCCCCTTTCTTGTTAATATCAAAATTGATACTCCTCAACATGGTTACTCTAGCTGCAGTGGGAGTTTACTGAAGACAGAAACCATTTCACAATTTTCTTTGCTTTCTAAATTAGCCAAGGAGTCCTCAGTCCAATAGGCAACTTATTGATGGTGAACTTAGGTTTTAGGAATGGTTCTCAAAAAACTGACCCAAGATATTGCTAAGCCTGCCACAGAAGTCTTTTCAGCACTAGAGAAACAGAGTTATTACTCCAGTGGCATAGCTTGGAGAACCCAAAGTCATCTCCATGTTACAAAGAGATAATGGCACAGAACATTGATAGAAAAACTGGACCAGAGTACATCAAAAAAGTTCTAAATGGCCATGTGAATGGTTTGAGAAGGCAGACATAACTTTTAAATGGGGAAAGGGGTGGAAGGGATCAAGATATACCTCCCAGAGAATAAGATACCAAGTGGCAATAGAAGGAAGGATAAAATCTTCAGCTGTGGAAATGGAGGAAGATTTTATTAGTGAAGGGATACCATCCAATTTAACCCAGTAAAATACAATAGGCATCTATTAATTGCTTAAATGTGGCTTTGTGGTAGGTACTGAGCATACAAAAACAGATCCCACTCATTTTTCCTTCTTTTTTCTTTTCTTTTTTAAAAAATAAACTTATGTATTTTATTTTTAATTTGTGGAATCAAATAAGAATTTTTATAATATTATATTTAAAAAGATTGCACATGAAACTATAAATCTATTGTGTACAACTTGCTATTTTAAAATATATATAATAAACATCATGTACATTTTTTTTCTTCCATTCTCCCCTAGATGGTTATCATTAGACACAAATCTGTATATACACAAATGTATATATGATAATATGTAAACATATACATGCAAAATCATTCTGTACCTGCTTCTAGTTATCAGTTCTTTCTCTGAATACAGTTTTCCTTCATCTGCCCTTTGTAGTTAATTTGGATATTTTAATAATCAAAATGACTTTTTTCATTCAAAGTTGTTCGTCAGTTTATATTTTTGTAAATAATCATCCATTTAACTTAGATTGCCAGATTTATTGACATACATGCTTTAATCTTCTCTCAATTGGTGGTGAATTCATGCTTTTCATTTTTTGATACTGGTAATTTGATTTTCTTTTTTTAAATCAAAATTTAACTAAAGATTTATCTATTTCATTGGTTTTTTCATAAAACCAGATCTTAGTTTAATTATTAGTTCAATAGCTTTTTTTTTTTTACTTTCAATTTTATTAATCTCTCCTTGATTTTTAGGATTTCTGTACTTTGGTATTTAATTGGGAATTTTAAATTTGTTCTTTTTCTAGCTTTTTTAGTTGCATACAAAATTCATTAATCTGTTCTATCTCTATTTTGTTCATATAAGCACTTAGTTATATAAGATTTCCTCTAAGTACTGCTTTGACTTTATCCCATAAATTTTGAAATGACTGATTATTGTCACTTCCTCCGATGAAATTATTATTTCTATGATTTATTGATTCATTTATTCTTTAAGATCAGATTATATAATTTCCAAATAATTTTTCATCTATCTTTCCATTGCCCTTTATTTCATGTAGTTTTTATTGCAACATGATCTTAAAAAACCATTACTATTTCTGCCTTTCTGCATTTGACTGTGAGGTTTTTAATTCCTTCATACATGGTCAATTTTTGTGTAGGTTTCATGTAAAGCTGAGAAAAAGGTATATTCCTTTCTATGCCCATTCACTATCATATTTAAGTTTTCTAGATTCTATTCACCTTCTTAATTTTTTACTTGTTTATTATGTAGTCACATTTATCTAGTTCTAAAAGGGGAAAATTGAGATTTCTCTTCCACACATACCCCGAGTATAGTTTTATTCTATTTCCTCTTATAACTTATTTATCTACTCTTTTAGAAATTTAGATGCTATATTACATGGTGCATATATATTTAGTACTGGATACTACTTCATTGTCTATGGTACCTTTTAGCAAGATAAAATTTCCATACTAATCTCATTTAACTAGAGGTATTCTTTTCATTTTCTCTGTCTAAGATCATGATTGCTACCCCTGTTTTGGTTTTTTTAATGTCAGCTGAAGCATGACATATTCTATTCCAGTCTTTTTTACCTTTACTCTGTATGTCTCTCTCTGTTTCAAACATGTTTCTTGTAAACAGCATATAATAGGATTCTGTTTTTAATACATTCTGCCATCCACTTCTAATTTATATGAGAGTTCATCCCATTCATATTCAGAATTATGGTTACTGTTTATTTCCCTCTATCCTATTTTCTCCATTTATGCTTTTCTCTTTTTCTCCTTTCACCCTTTCCTTCCTTACTAGTGTTTTGCTTCTGACCATTGCCTTCCTCAACTGGCCCTTCCTTTTATTAGCCCAGCCTTGCCTTTTCTACTTTCCTATAGGGTAAGATAGATATCTATACCAAAATGATTGTCTATCTTACTTTATCTTGAAGAAAATCTAATGAAAATAAGGTTCAATGTTCAATCCCTCTTTTCCCCTCTCTATTGCAATAGGTCTTGCATATCTTTTCATATGATATAATTTACCCCATTCAGCTTTCCCTTTTCCTTTTCTCTCAGAACAATCCTTTTTTTAGCCCCTTAATTTTTTTATATTATCACATTAGTCAACTTATATCCACACCTTCTCTCTCTTTATATGTATGTCCTTTAACTGTCCTAATAGAGATACAATTCTTGAGAATTACAAGTATAATCTTCCCATGTGGGGATGTAAACAGTTTAATCTCTTTGAATAACGTGTCTTTTTTCTTTTCTTTCCTGTTTCTATTTGAAAGGTGGTCTTAATAGGAAAGTTTGAAAAAACCCTATTTCATTAAATTTCCACTTTTTCCCCTGAAAAATTACACTCAGTTTTTCTGGGTAGTTGATTCTTGGTTGTAATCCAAGCTCTTTTGCCTTTCAGAATATCATATTCCAAGCCTACCAGTCTTTTAAGGAAGAAGCCACTGACTTCTGTGTAGTCTTGACTGCAGAATTTGATATTTGACTTTTCTGGCTGCTTACAATATTTTCTCTTTGATCTGATAGTTCTGGAATCTGGCTATAACATTCTTGAAAGTTTTCATTTTGAGATCTCTTTTAGAAGATGATCAGTGGATTCTTTCAATAACTATTTTACCCTCTGGCTCTAGGATATTAGGAAAATTTTTCTTGATAATTTCTTGAAATGTGCTATATAAGCTCTTTTTTATCATGGTTTTCAGGTAGTCCAATAATTTATAAATTATCGCTTCTGGATATATTTTCCAAGCCACTTGTTTTTTCAATGAGGTATTTTTACATTTTCTTCTGTTTTTTTTTTCATTGTTTTGATTTTGTTTGGTTTTCTATGTCTCATAGTATCATTACCTCCTACTTTCTCAATTCTAATTTTTAAAAGAATCATTTTCTTGGGTTAGCTTTTGTGCTTCTTTTTCTATTTAGCCAATTTTATTTTTTATGAAGTTGTTCTCTTTAGTCAGTTTTTGTGCTTCCTTTTCCAGGCTGTTGACTCTTTTTTCATGATTGTCTTCAACAACTCATTTTTTTAGCAATTTTTTTCTTCTAACTCTTATTTGATTTTCAAAATCCTTTTTTGAGCTCTTCCAAGGAGATTTTTTGATATTAAGACCAATTTATATTCCTCCTTGAGGAAGTTCCTTTGTAATTTTACATCACTGTAGAATTATGTGATGCTATTTTATTTACATGAAAATAGCTTCATGGGCTTAAGCAATTACAACTCAAAATCATAAATGAATGAACAGTTTGCATTTTAGAGAATACAGCTTTTAAGATATTTTAAGGAAGTAGAATCAAGATCTAGGCAGCTAGGAGGGAAAGAGGGAAGAGTTTGGTACCTCATAGGAAGAGATGAAGGAGGAGCCAAGTTGAATCCATTTGGCTGACCAGGTCCCAGACCTGACATTTAAAGCACATGATCTAGGTTCACAATCCAATTCTGCAGTTTATTAGTGATGCAACCATAGATAAGTAATTCATCCTGTCTGGATCCTAGTTTGGTTTTGTTGTTGTTGTTGTTGCTTTTTATCTGTAAGATGAAATGCCTAGGCTATATGATATGGATTTAGTTTTAAAGCAATGACTCTATAAACCCTTTCAAATACTCCTACTTATTATTATTCTTTCCCACAAATAAATCTTATATTTACTTCTCTTTGTGTATGAGATGCCTCCCCCTCACCCACTTCATTAGAATACAAGTTCCTTAAGGAGAGAGGTTTTTTTTTTTTTTTCATTTTGTTTTTGGTTTGCCAGCACTTTGCCTTTCACCAAGTAGATGCTCAATAAATGCTTTTGGAAAAGAAATAAAATTTATCTAATTGAATTAATAATGAGTTTAAGAGTCTAAAATTATTTCTCATTTTCCCTCTCTCTTTTACCTTTCAATCAGCCTATTGCTCTGATAAGTATAGCTTTTAGCAGCTTGTCTATGTACAGACTTTCACTTATCCATCTAAGCAGGAGCCACATTCAGATCTACAAATCAGATACATAAAAAGAAAAGCTCTTGGAAATTGGTAGAATTCTCTAATTAAAGCAGTGACAAAATGTAATAATGTGGGATCTCAGAGCTTAGACAGCCTTAGAAGCTAACTATTCCAACTTGTATCTGATCCCAAATAACTGATAAATGCCCTGGTTATGGGAAACTTACTCCTTTGAGAGGTCTCCCATTCTACTTTCTGATGAATCCAAATATTAATAAGCTTTTCCTGATATCAATCCTAAATCTACTTCTTTGAAACTCTGAAATATTGTTTCTAATTATTTCTCTGGCTCCCCAGCTTGTCTATAAACATCATTGCTCCCTCCTCCTTAAGCAAAAATCATTCCTTAGATTTCTTTGTAAAACAGATGCTAATCACAAACTCTTGCATAGAATAAGTATTCAATAAATTTGTTTGATTGATTGGTGTTAAATATGGCACAGACATATGCCACTATTTTAAATCAGTCTTATTTTCATAGAGAGAGATAGTATTTTTCTATACTTGATAAATGACATGATTATGACTTCAAAGTATACCAACTTATTGACAACCAAAGATGGAATTTGTATGGTGGGGGGGGGTATCCAAGAGATAGAGCTTCAGAAAAATAACATTTTCAGCCAACAACTTTATTCCCCAGACTGCAGGTCATTTATGAATTCAACTGTAGAACAGCTCTATTTTTAGTCTTTGTTACTTGATGGAAAAGAAATACCCAATACAATTGTGTATAGGCCATGTAGCACAGTGCTAGATACACACCAGATTCTTCCCATGAACTTGTAGAATACAACAGAATAGAACAATCTTACAATAGGCTAGCTTAGATGGCATGCTGAGTGACCCTAGGGGAAATTTGAAAGAATTGAGTGATAGAGAGAATTTGCTAAATGTTAGTAGCTAAACTGAGAATTTCTTGTTAAATTATTTTTCCTTCAATGTAGGACAGCCTAATTCATCTGGATAATTGCCATAATTGATCTCTTTGTGGCACATTGCAGGTGTGATATGTAACCTATATACAGTCAAGTACATTGCCAATGTTGACTTTCAGAGAAAATGAACAGCAAACAAGGATAGGATGGACACTGGATCATCAGGGTCCCATTAGTGTTACAACTGTTTAAGCAGGACAAGCTATATCAGGAGTAGCAGGTGTTTATCTACAGAAAATAACTAGAAACCTTGATTTGATTTGAAAGACACAAAAAAGAACTTTCAGTTTTAAAATAATCCTTCTACTGCTTAGTGCTTTGGTCTAAAATTTCATTATTTGGAAGTCTCTTTTAAAACATAAATACTTTTGGCAGGATCACTATATTAACTGAAAATCTATTCTTCTTCTGATCATTTAGTATAATTAGTTTAACTACCTGCTGACAGTCAGCTGACAACCCAGCAAGCATGGAGATATGTTAGGGGTTGATTTGGGAATAAGATGAATTTAGCTTAGAGACTCAAAAAAAGGGAATAAATAGTTTGAAGACACTGGGACTTGTTGCAAAGCTTATCCAAAAACTAGCCCAGGGATTAATAAATAGCATTTATGTAACATTTTGAGTATTACATAACACTTTATAAATATTATTTTTTGTTTCTCATTTATATAACATTACATAGCACTTTATAAATATTATCTTTTGTTTCTCATATGAATCCTGGGAAGTAGTGCTATTATTATTCCCATCTAATAGATGAGGAAACTGAGGCAAATAGAAGTGACTTTGCTGCTGTCACACAAGTAGCAAGCAAGGGAGCTTTCTCCCTATGCCACTTATCTGAGCAATGTGAGAGAGGGGTACAGAAAATAGAATCTAGAAAGAATCAAAAAGCCAGTTAAGTTACTGTCACAGAAAGATGAGCCCTTGGTACTTCACAGAAGGCATTTAGGCAACTGCAGAGAAAAAGTCTTTTCTTCTGGAATCAGGAACATCATAAAGAGTCTCCTGTCCTTTTACCAGGCTTCACAGATCAAACCTTAATAAAAAGGAGGAAAATATATTCACATTAATTCATCATCCAGTTTATATTCTCCATCAACATTAACATTCTTTTCTCTGCATTTTTGCTAGGTGTACATCAGTTGACACAATATTGACTTTATTTCCCTACATCATCATTTCTTGGAATTTTTAGTTTGTACACTATCCATTTCCCTCATGAGGACCTAGATTGCTCCAGACCTTCATTAGTTTAGATAGCCTAAAAACCTAGAGA
Source organism: Antechinus flavipes (assembly GCF_016432865.1). Classification (NCBI taxonomy): domain Eukaryota; kingdom Metazoa; phylum Chordata; class Mammalia; order Dasyuromorphia; family Dasyuridae; genus Antechinus; species Antechinus flavipes. The sequence goes on along the minus strand of NC_067398.1, from coordinate 127,002,637 downwards.
TTTATACACTTTTTCCCAGTTGCTTATACAATTGCTTAATTAAGAGGTGCAGAGTCATTTTTAGAAGGAATCCATTAAATGAGCTCTAATGACAAATGGTATTTAACAAGAAGAGACTATATCAGAGTAAATGTTCATGTTAAACTTATTATCCTCCATGGATTTCCTATTACAGGAAAACACGTTTGATTAGCTTACCATGTTATGGAACCAAGAGCCAGATCAACATTGCTCATCAGAAAGTTAATATCTTGCCTATTGATCTTGTATGTTGAACTTAGGATCCATTTAAGTGCAAATAGCTGTTTTCCCAGTAAAATGTGTTTTCAAACTTCAGCCAAGAAAATGGAGGAAGCACTTTACCACTGAAGATTGGCCAATCCTATGAATAGTCATTTGAACTAAAGGGGAAAGATGACCATATTGCTGAAGTAGTATTAAAATGAACTAATCTTCAAGAACTGGGCAAGAAGTCTGGAATAGAACATTATTTTTGTAGGCATTTGATAAAATTGGTTAAAGTTATTATTGATATAAAGTATTATTAAATACTAAAGTGACTTTGCAAGAGGTATTTTAGCCAAAAGAATCAGCTATTAGTAGAGCTATTCCAAATAAATTGAATTGCAAAATGATGATTCCTAATAAGCCCTGATAACCTGTCTGAAATTACCATTTGATGATCAATTCATACATTAACCCTCATTAGAAAATTATTGAAATAATAAGGTTTTTAGGTGTCAACCTATGTACTATATAATGCTACTATAAAGGTATATTTACCAAAGCTTAAGTGCTACATACCTTCTTTTCATTGTATGGTGTTATTAATTGTTCTTTTTCTAATGACCCTTCATTGTTGAATCAACAAACTATGAAGCATTTCTAGAGTAGGAGGAAAGAGAAACAAAATTATTTCCTAAAATGTTTTATTAAGGAACAGTTAGATTTTTCCCTCAATAATTCCTTGCCCATAATTTCCCTTCAATAATAGCTTTAGGATCTAAATAGGTTGCTTAAATTGGTCTTAACAGTGGATTTTGATAACCCCAACTTCTTGTTCTTTTGCACTGGGGGTTGAAAAAAATTAGCAGAAGAGAAACAAGAGAAAAAAATAGTTATTACAAATCAATGCAATATCTAACCATCTAGGTCACTGTAACATTCCAAATTTAATTCTTTTCAAAACCCTAGGAAGTACAGGAATGTTAATTAATGTACTCCCTAAATTTCTATGCTGAATAAAAGGCACATGGTTTAAATAATAGGCTGAATCCTTCACAGAACTTGGAGTTTGGAAGAAGGTAGAGGAAATTTAACTATTTTCAAGGACTACAGGCCTTTACAGACAGGATCACATAGTGATTTTACTTTCCCTGGCATTAGAATGGAAAATAATGAAACCAAGAATATACTGACTCATTTGATAGCTAGTGAGTTTGGGGAACAGGAGAAGTAATTCAATAGTAAACAGGTATGATCCTACTGAAAAAGTTGGTGTGGAAAATGTTTATTTTTTTCTTCCTTAGCTTCCTCCCTCCTTCAGAACCACTCCTCTGCCCCATGACACCTTTTTGCCACGATTCAGATCCTAGACTCCTTGGATTTGCTTACTATTGTATCAATAAGAAGATATTTGAATAGTACTTTGTAAACCTTAATGTAACCAAAATTTACAAATATACTACAGATGTTTTCTTAAGAAAATCACTCAGGGAACTACAGGAGTAGAGTGCAAAACATAATAAATAAGAAACTGTGCAGAGGACATCATTAAAGAAATATAGCACTAAAAAAGGAAAGGTACAAAAACAAGAGATAATTGAGAGATAACCTGTGTGCTGTGGGTGATGCCAGAAAGTAAGGAAAATATCTTGCATGTTGGATAGACTGTCTTGTTAATTTAAGGAAGGAAGTCAACTGTTGACAGACAAGTCAACCATCACCACCACCATTCATGATTACTACATCCAAGAATATTGGTGAGAGTAGTTGCCCAGCAACCCATGGGTCCTGACTGTAACTTGACTATAGGTTTCAGTGATATCATTGAGACAAGCAGACTATGGAGATGGGACTTATTTTCCTTGCCACTGTTAAGCAATTGTCACTACTGCACAAATAAATTTAAGAAACTCCCAAAATGTAAGGATCCTTTATTGGTCCTGGCTCCAAAACAGTCTGTAGTCATCATTTGTGGAAATGACATACCTCAGCAGCTGTTTTCACAGATACATCATCACCTACATCATCAGCAACCACAGCTAATAAAGAACCAGAACTAGGCTCTCACCACCGAAGTCCAAATAATAAGTAACCTATATAGTTTCATCATTAGAAATGACACTAAAAACTGTAGATTACCATATGCTTTGTTGCTGACCCTCAAGACCAAGGGACATTTCTATTTGACTTTAGCTGGAAACTCATATATGTGTTAATACTCTGGGATTAGAATGGGAGCTTCTAATAATAACAGAAGTCTCTGTGTTTCTATTTGTATACCCTGCACTTGATCAGCAAGGTTAATAGTCGGAAGGAATTGTAACCGAATAAACTCAGGAGTGACTTCTTTCATCAACAGCAATTTAATTATTTGAAGATTCATTGAGGTTATCTTCTACATGGTTAAAAGTTGTATGCTGCTTCAGAGGAGTACTTACATTAATACAATTAGGGATCAGGAAAGAACTGACCTGAAATCCTAATCCCCAAAGGCATAAAACCCTAATCCCAAATCTGCTCTCAATCGTTTCTCTCCTAAAGGAATCTGATAGACTATTGCAAGGGGTGTGAGAGGAAATAAAAGACAGTGAATGAGTTGTTACTAAAACACATATTAATCATTCACTATGTGCCAAGAAATGACATAAGTGCTAGGAATACAAATATAAAAGAGAAAGGATCTCTGCCCTCAAGAAACTTAGTTCACATTCTAATGGGAGGCCACATATATTGGAGAGTTTGGTTTGGGAAGGATGTTTTGGTCTGGGAGGTAGTTGGTGGAACAACAAGACAGTCCATTGATATGCCTTTTCAAGGGGCAGTGGTGGTCTTGATTTGTCTATAATTCTTAAAACAAAAAAATAGGGGAGAAATGGAGAGCAAGGTGAGTGTATAACAACAAAAGATGTCAAGGCTACAGGATATCAAGTTCTGGGCAGGATCCCAGAAAGTGCTGAAGTAAGTGGCTAAACTATTCCTGGGAAGTCTCTGGTAATACGGTTTGGAGAACAGAGCAATAGTGCTAAGAGGGTAGAAAAGGGGGTCGGGAGAGTCCGTAGGCTTCACTGGTAGAACTTAGATTCTCATTTTATTAGCACCATTCAAGAGGAAATTCAGTCATCAAATACCATAACCTCAGCCCAGGACCTTCCTCCACATTCTCTGGCTTCTTGATTAGCATTTTAATCTCCTCAAGGAACCAATGCAAGCCAGTACATACAAATAACATCCAAACACCTCAGTTTTATCTCATTGGGAAGAATGGCTAGTCTTATTAGGGAAACCACTTTAACTCTCAAGGTCTTAATTTCTTTACTTTAAAAAAAATGCAATTTGAATTAGATGAGTGGACTACAAACTTTTTTGACACACACCCCTACAAGAAAGAAAAAAAAATGACTGCGCCAATGACCATGTATTTTTAATTTATAAATTGTATATATGATGAGATCCTGAGTTTCTATGATCCTGAGTGGAATTATCAGAGAGAATCTGAAATATGCTGTGATGATGAGTTATCAGTTCTCTTGAGTGATTGAAAGTGTTTTTAAGGTAAAGGAGCCATTAATTAGTATGATCGAGAGGAAAATAATAGCTAGTGATACTTCGTACAAGATAGTTTGTGCAACTGTTCGTAAGGCTCCGATTAGAGCATATTTTGAGTTGGATGCTCACCCTGATCATAAAATTGAGTATACTGATAGTCCAGATAGTGAAAGAATGAAAATAAGTCCTTGGTTGAGGTCTAGGAGTGTTTTGGGTATGGGTAGAGGTGTTCAAATTGTGAGGGCAATGGAGAGAGCTAGAATAGAGGCGAGGATAAATATTGAAATGGAAGAGGTTAGTGGATGAAGGGGTTCTTTAGTAAATAGTTTTACTGTGTCAGCAAATGGTTGTAGGAGGCCATAAAACTATTCCTTGAGGTAAGCAAGGAAGTTTAGCCTCATAGTCTCACCCTCTATGGAGGTCATGAGTAGCCCTACCTTGCTATGTCTAGCCAGAAATCCAAATTATGTCAAACCCCTATGGTTAAATTTCTCCTATAAATCTGTCCATGGCTCATGTCATCTTTGCTGAATTTCTCCTGGGTTAATCATGCCACAGGCATTCTATCTCATGGTGTCCCTTTCTTCTCCCCCTTCTCCCATGCCTCATGATGTTTTTCTCCTTCTTATAGTTAACTAACTTTTTTAGGATGCTAAACTCCTCTATGGATTTAGGTTGCCAGCTAACGACATAGTCTAACATCATGGGATATTCCCTTTCTGCTGGTTAATTGTGAGTTTCACTAGGGAACTTGTCTTTTCCATTGTTAATTGTTATATGCTCCCTACTCTATTTCATATTTGCCTCTCCAATGTCTATTATATCTCTTCATTTTGTCTGTAACCTCTTCTTCCAAAGAAACATATCTTTTGCAAAAAAGAATGGCCATTGTGAATTCCTCACATGACTGAACCCAACATTTGGTGCCTGAAACATCAATACAAGACATGTAAAATATACTATATCTTTAAGGCCTTTTTCATATGGAACAGTTAATAATAAATAACAGTTAATAATAAAGGGCCATGGAAAAAAGTATTTTTGAATAAAGGAAGAGATAGATATGTATTTATTGTAAAAAATTAGAAAATATTACTGTTGTTATGGGAGGGGAAGTGTTTTAATATCTAATATAAATAGAAAAAGAACATTTAACAAATATACTGTTAAAATATGTGTGTTCTTGAAGGAGTTTTCTCGGGCTCTGTTCCTGGAGAGCTGAAGGGGAATTTCATCTACCAGCTAGTTTTACTAATTGGGGTAAAATAGCTTAAGTAGCCAAATTAAAAAGAAAAAATATATATTTATTAGCCTGCTCTGCTCTGCTTGCTAGCAGCTTTATATCCTTAGTCTACATAGTGGATCTTTACAGTTTTTTAGGTTTACTTAAGCTAAGTAGTCAGTTTAGCATTATTCAGAGAAATAAAGAATATAACTAAAGGGAGGTATGGGAAGAGAATGCAGAGTATGAAAGTCTCTAAGCACCCGAAATTGATAAAGATCCGGTGGGATCTTCCTAAAGGAAAATGCATTTCTGTGTGGTTTGTAGTTTCTATGAAAGTGGAAGCTTCCTTCAAGGTAGAACCAGTCTGGCTCAGCCTGATGTTTCCAGTAGGGAGGATAATAAAATACAGCTTGAGGGTTTCTATTGACAGAATCTCATGCAAAAAAAAACTTTATCTGGGGGGAAAGTGTTTTCCCCAAACTTACTGTATTCACATTCATCCTACTCCTCTACAATATAAAGAGGCTTGTCTTTGAGATGGGATATTGGACAGTTGGAGAGAAAATGATTAATGGTGTAGATTTGAGAACTTGGATTTCTTTGTTAACAAAGTGAAGTGATATCTCCCTTGTGTGGAAACAGTTTGGTATTATATACATAGACAAAGAAAGACCTTTTGTTTATGAAAAAATAAGGAAATGTGAATGTGAAGAATCCTCATTTCAAAGGCACCAAAGAAAGATACCACATTTTATTGGAGAGTTGCAGATCTCTGATGGGTATCTCTATTAATCAGACATGTTTTATGATTAAAGAAGGCAAAAGTCAGATATGAAAAATCATAAACACTTGGAGACAGGTATACTAAAATAGGACTATATGATGAGAGAAATTTGGAAAATTATGATTTCTTTTTTATTATTATTAAAGTTTTTTATTTACAAAGCATATGCATGGGTAGTTTTTCCAACATTGACCCTTGCATTACCTATTGTTTCAAATTTTCCTCTCTTCCCCACCCCCTCCCCTAGCTGGCAGGTAGTCCAATATATGTTAAATATGTAGAAATATATGTTAAATCCAATAAATGTATACATATTTATACAGTTATCTTGTTGCACAAGAGAAATCAGATCAAAAAGGAAGAAAAAAGAAAAACTGGGGAAGAAAACAAAATGCAAGCAAATAAAAACAGAGAGAGTGAGAATGCTATGTTGTGTTCCACACTCTGTTCCCATGGTTCTCTCTCTGGGCAGAAGTGGCTCTTTTCATCACTGCACAAGTAGAACTGATTTGAATCATCTCAATGTTGAAGAGAGCCACGTCCATTAGAATTGATCATGCTATAGTCTTTTTGTTGCTTTGTATAATGATCTTCTGGTTCTGCTCATTTCACTTTGCATCAGTTCATGTAAGTTTATTCAGGCCTCTCTGAAATCATCCTACTGATGGTTTCTTACAATGGTATGATGTAATGGGCTGAGGCTTGAGTTGATGCACTGAGGTCCCAAGCATGTGAGGCTAAATAGTAATTGGACCATACTCTATTAATATATATGCTTGGAGAAAGAATGGTCCCCACCCACTCTTTGTGCAAGTCCTGATGTGTTGTATAGGAAATGACATTTTTGGTGGGTGGAGGCAGGGGAATGGAAAGGGAAGTGGAAGGAGAGACTGCTGGCTGGCATCTTGACATAGCTGCTCATATTGCCATTGCAACGGCCCTTCAGCTCAGATCTCTCACTGCTAGCTGGCTTCCTGTTGCAGCTGTGCATATTGCTATTGCAATTCTTTTTCACCTCTTCACTTCAATAAAGATTGAAGATTTTTCCCTTAATCTGAATTCCTGACTCTGGCTGATTTTAAATACGCGGTCATCACAGAATTCCATAACATTCATATACCATAATTTATTTAGCTATTCTCCAATTGATGGGCATCCACTCAGTTTGCAGTTTCTTGCCATTACAAAAAGGGCTGCCACAAACATTTTTTGCATATATGGGTCCTTTTCCCTCCTTTAGGATCTCTCTCCCAAGTAGAAACACTCCTAGGTCAAAGGGTATGCACAGTTTGATAACTTTTTGAACATAGTCCCTAACTGCTCTCCAGAATGATTAGATCTGTTCACAGTCCCACCAACAATGTATCAGTGTCCTAGTTTTCCCAATCCCCTCCAATATTTGTCATTATCTTTTCCTATCATTTTAGCTAATCTGACAGGTGTGTAGTAGTATCTCAGAGTTGTCTTAATTTGCATTTCTCTGATCAATAGTGATTTGGAACACCTTTTCATGTGGCTACAAATAGCTTCAATTTCTTCATCTGAAAATTGTCTGTCCATATCCTTTGACCATTTACCAATTGGAGAATGGCTTGAACTATTATAAATTTGAGTCAATTCTCTATATATTTTAGAAATAAGGCCTTTATCAGATCTTTTGGATGTAAAAATGTTTTCCCAGTTTATTGCTTCCCTTTTAATTTTGTCTGCATTAATTTTGTTTGTACAAAACCTTTTTAATTTAATATAATCGAAATTATCTGTTTTATGATCAAGAATGATCTCTAGTTTTTCTTGGGTCACAAATTCCTTCCTCTTCCACCAATCTGTGAGGTAAACTATCCTATGTTCTTCTAATTTATTTATAATATCATTCTTTATGTCTAGATAATGAACCCATTTCAACCTTATCTTGGTATACAGAATTAGGTGTGTGTCTATGCCTACTTTCTGCCATACTAGTTTCCAATTTTCCCAGCAGTTTTTGTCAAATAGTGAATTCTTATCCCAAAAGCTGGGGCCTTTGGGTCTATCAAATACTAGATTGTTATAGTCATTGGCAATTTTGTTCTGTGAATCTAACCTATTCCATTGATCAACTTTTCTATTTCTTAGAAAATTCCAAATGGTTTTGGTGACCACTGCTTTATAATATAATTTTAGATCTGGTACAGCTAGGTTACCTTCATTTGCTTTTCTCTTCATTAATTCCTTTGAAATTTTTGACCTTATGTTCTTCAAGATGAAGAACATATTGTTGTTCTTTTTTTCTAGTTCAGTAAAATAGTTTCTTGGGAGTTTGATTGGTATAGCACTAAATAAATAGATTAATTTAGGGGGTATTGTCATCTTTATTATATTCGCTCAACCTATCCATAAGCACTTGATATTTTTCAAATTGCTTAGATCTGACTTTATTTGTGTTGAAAGTGGTTTTTGCAGTTTTGCTTATATAGTTCCTGACTTTCCCTCGGCAGCAAAGGAGTCAACTGATTGACTCCTGACTGATCAATGAAGAGCCATCCTGGGCCAATAGCTACAGTAATGCTCCTGCACTTTACCTCCATCTAGAGTGGGAAAAAAGTGAAGTCTTTGAAGACTGCCTTAAAGGGCTGATTCCTGGCAGCTAATATCCACATTGAGAGCATCAAGATAGCTGTTGTCATTTGATTGAATATAACATTCAGGTGATGGATGACCTTCAGGGTTGGTTTGTAAAGTCCAAAAATAGCCAGTTTGATGAACTTAGAAGTCATTAAAGATAATTACTGCATTCATATTAAGAATTAACACTTCCCAAAAGTCCTTTTAAGAATAATAAATAATTGAAAACAAAAAACAAAGGCTATTTGGAGTGGAGAAAAAAACCAACAAGAGCATTTCTACCATTAGGAGACTGGAAACAATTAACAATCAAGTAACAGAGAAGCAGTTCATGTGATATAGATGTTTCTGAAAGTACCAGTGACGTTGAAACTTAGAGATCTTTAAGATGTGCCAAGCATGTTTTCCTCCTTTATCTCTTTCCATGTCATGTTCCTTATGTGAGTGTCCTTCTTCCCTATAGATCACTGAATGCATTAGTTGAAGAATATAATTTTAAATATGTATATTGTGATATATTTTATTATTTATCTATTTATCTTAATATGTTAGCATTTGTAATATTATTCTTTGCATTAATATTAAGAAAATGATTATGCTTAATCTCTAAATATCATCTTAGTATCTAAGATTATCTTTATATCTAAAATGATCATTATGATGAGTGGTTGTACAGAGAGAAAACATATTGGACAAGGGCTCAAGAGTTAAAGTGATGAGTAAAGACATAGAATTCCCCTAAAAAGGATTAACCCTAGCAATCTGAAAGAATTTGGGATGTAACCATATGGAATTTAGAGCTACTAGCATGAGAATGGTGATGCTCTGATTCTTTGTGCCTTGTAGGATTTATATATTATAACAGATAGTAATAATAATAATCTAACATTCATATTGTACTTATTATGTGTCAAGCACTGTTTTAAGCATTTTATAATTATTGTAATAATAATAATAATCTAATATTTATATAGTACTTACTATGTGCCAGGCATTGTAACAAGCATTTTATAATTGTTATTTCATTTGATCCTCACAATAAACCCAGGAGGTAGGTACTATTATTATCCCCATTTTACAGATGAGGAAACTGAAGCAAATAGAGGTTAAGTAGTTTTCCCATGTTCATATAGCTAATATATGTCTTAGATCAAATTTGAACTAAATTCTTCCTCATTCATGGTCAAGTGTTCTACCCACTATATTACCTATTTTCCTATATATTCTGTGCCATTGTGGGAACATTCAGAAGAACTATTATCCCATTAACCATATTACATAGCTATATGTACAAGTTGGTTAATATGTAGATGATAAGATATACATAAAATGAAAATTTTAAGAGTATTTAAAGATAAAATAAACAATATTTTAATATTTAAATTTTATTTAACAACCCAAAATCTACTTGTTCTTGTGAAAAAGATTAATAATAGCATGTTAGTGGGAAGCATATGATTTAATATGCTTCATTTTTTAAATAGTGGTTTAACAATTTGTAATATAATTATTTAAGTCTGGTTTTAAGTTTAGAGTATTTTGATAATTTTTTTAAATGTACTTAATTTTTAAAAATAAGAAAAAATAAAATAGAAAAAGAAAGACAGAAAAAAAGGGAAATTGTCCGTGCCCAGCAGAACAACAGAGAGGATCTGAAATATGTAACAATAAAATTATTTTTTTTAATTTTAATGGATTTTTAAAGGGTTGATAACTGAAAGAGAGATCTGATAAAGATCACAAATCTGAGATCTGTGCATCTTGTGGGGGGGGAATATACCTTGTCTTCTCTTACTAAATTGTAATACTAATATAAAACAGATATATAAGGGGAAGGGGAAGAGGGATGCTATTTAAATGCATAGATTTGGCTCAGTAGTGGCAAAAATAAATATAATCTGAGATCTGATCTGGCCTAGTTCCAAGGAATCTGCCTTTTCTCTTTGTTGTGAAGGATCACTGGGCTAGTATTGCCAGTCTAGCTGGAAGGAGGAGCAGGCAGTACTAGGACTGTCAAAACTAGATGATCTTTCCAAAAAGGGATATCCAAAAAAGTTATCTATCTGCCACCTTTTAAATATCTCTTCTGTAGAAGAATGATTCTCAGAGATTCAGAAGGAAAAACACTTCCCTGATTGCTCTTTGGGAAGAGAGTAGTGTTTTGTTTATATTCACCAGCTTAGATCCTTACCACACAAATGCTGGTTATACAAAAGACCATCATATATACTGAATATAAAACAAATCCAGTTATCAAAAACAAATAACAACAACAACCAAAAAAACAAAACACTTAGCAAACAGAAGGTGGGCCTAGAGGAAGGTTAGTATAAAGAAAATAACACTAAAGGAACTCTTTGCTAGGAAAGAAATGAAAGACTTTAGCTTGATCAAGAGAGGGAAGAATTTTGCTAAGGCTAGGGCTATTCTCACCAGTTCCTGCAATCACAATCCAAGAAGTCAAAAGAAATGACAATTCATCTTCTTAGGCACATCTATATACGGTTCTGGGGGCTGTTTTAGAGTCTTAAAGAACTGCTTAGAATGAGGAGATAATAAATGATTTCTCAAGGGTCACTTTATCAGTTTATGCAGATTTTAACCTTGATCTTCTTGACTTTGAGGACAGGTCTCCATCTACTATCCTACACTACCTCTGCCATCTACCAACTATGCAAGTTTTTTGGATGAAATTCAGCTAGTAAATTTCCTCTTAAAAACTAATCAGAAGGTGTTAAAATTTTTATATTTTTACCAAATGAGTTCAAAACCCATAGAAGCTTTTTATTTGGAAGATATTTTTTTAACAGATTAGAACATTCTGTTTCCAAGTTTTTGAAGTGTACAGATATGTAAGTTTTTATAGATGACACAGTTGCATCACTTTTGGCAACAAAATCATAGTTTTTAAATATCTTGCTAACTGGAAAGGCTTCATACTAATGTTATATAATATCCTAAGGCAAACTCTATGCTTAGGGAAAGTATGTTGTTAATGATAGTGGATGTTAATCCATATTTCAAATAATTTTTACCATAATTTCATTTTTCTTAGCCAGATTCTTGTCAGAGATGTTTATATCATCATTGTTTTTTTGCCTCATTATGTGGCAGGCAGAACATGTACTAGGAGTCAAAGTGTCAACTCAGCTATGTTCTTGTTCATTTGAGCTCACATTATGAAGATTACCTTTAATCCTTGGTTTCTTTGCAGAGATCTTTTAAAGTCATTTCTCTATTTTGTGAGGTGAAAGTGGGCTGCATTAATATGAGATAAAGTTATTTGCAAATCCATTTAACCATGTATACCAAATTAAAATGTTTCATCAATTAAAATAATTCTGAAATACCACCTCACACCTATCAGATTGACTAACATGAAAAGGAAAATGATAAAGATAAAAATAAATAATAAAAAATTATAAAGATAAAAATGATAAAAATTGACTAAGATGAAAGAAAAACAATAGATGCTGCAAAGGATGTGAGAAAATAGGGACATGAACACATTATTGGTGAAGCTGTAAATTAGTCCAACAATTCTGGAGAATAATTTGGAAAGGGCTATAAAATTGTGCATACTCTTTGAACCAACAATTCTATTACTAGATTATACCACAAAAAGATGAAAGAAAAAGCGAAAAGACTCTTTGTACAAAAATATCAACAACCACTCTTTGTTGTGGTTAAGATTTGGGAATCGAGGGAATGCTCATCAATTGGGGAATGGCTGAACAAATTGTGGTGTATGATTATGATTGAATACTATTGTGCTATAAAAAATGACTAGGGAGATGATTTCAGAAAAATTTGGGAAGATATATATGAGCTAAAGCAATGTGAAGTGAACAGGAAAAAAGGACATTATACACAGTAGCAGCAATATAACAAAGATCAAATGTGACAGTTAATCTTATCAAGACAATGATGTAAGATAATTCCAATGATGCCATCCACCTCCAGAGAGAGATCTAATTAACTCTGAGTGTAGATTGAAATATAATTGTGTTTTTTTTGCTTTCTTTATGTTTGCTATTTTTTAATTTTTCAAAACATGGATAATAGAAAAATATGTTTTGCATGACTTCAATATATAATTGTTACCATATTATTTACTGTCTTCATGGATATTGGAGTAGAAAGGATAGAAGAGAATTTGGAAATCAGATTATTTCTTTAAAAAGAATGTTAAAAGTTAATAAATAAAGCTGCCCCCCCCAAAATCGGGGGATAAAAGAAAATATGCTGCATAACAGTGAAAGCAAAAGAATGAGTGAGGATGCTACTGTCAACAGATCCATTGTGTGAAATTCACACTCCTTTTTCAGAATACCACAGACACCATTCATGGCCTAGGACCATCTGATATTTTGATCAAGTAAGGGTATCAGTATCAATTAATATATTGAATATTAGTAGTGGTTAATTTTTTTTTTAAAAAATACATTTAAATAAAAGTTCTCATATTTTTTCTGCTTATACTCATATTTCTGTAGTTCATTTATGTGTGACTCACACCCCACTTTAGAAACCACTGAATTAGATGATTTCCAAGGTTCCTTCAAGCTTTAACATTTCATGATTATTTCAATTTCATAGTAATAACTATATATGATTGATTTATATTCAACTCATGCTGTCCATAGTCTAGAACCAATGCTCTGGTTTCAAACTAAGGGGCTTCTCAATAATCATGCTCTTTGTTTTACTAAACATTTCCTCTAGAAACCTCAAAATCTGGCTCATATTTCTCAAAAAAAAAAAAAAAGGAAAAAAAAAGAAAAAGAGCCTACAAGCACCCAAGCTTTGTAGTAGATTGTACATTGAATATGGCATAGGCTTTAGTTAACTCATCTCCCCAAATGCAAAAGACTTGTATCTGAGCCCAGAATCAATCAAGATAGCTGTCTTTTCCTTTCCAGTGAGCTCCCCTTCCAAGGAATAATTACGGTTCTCCAGACTTATAGAGTTATATGGGTGGAGCCCTTTTCTTTCTGGTTCAGAACCTCCATCATCTTTCTGCCATTTCTGCTCCACCACTTCCAATTTAACAAAGGATTCTAATACTCCCAGAGGAAATATAGAGTAGGAAGAAGAACCAAAGTAGTATTATTGAAAAGTCATTTAAGCTGAACCTAGGATAAACCCAAATCTTTGGTTATAGACCATGAATGCCATGAGTAATACGAACTTTAATTGCCACCTTTATCAAGAGTTTTCAGCCTGGCACAGGAAGTATCCACTGCCCTACTAAGGCTTCAATTCATTGCCATCTCTGGTATCATTTGATTCCCCAGCTGAATCACATGGCCGGACAGACTTCACTCCCAGGAACCAAACCCATATTTTTCTTAACAACTTCTTTCTTTCCAGTCATCTACCTATTAATCTCCTTTTCTCTATCTCCAGCTTTTTTTTTTTTAAGACTAACCCCCAGGTTTTAGCTCAGTTGTTGTTGTTATTGATTCATTTTAATTATGTCCAATCCTTTGTAATCCCATTTGAGGTTTTCTTGGCAAAAAATATCAGAGAGACTTGTTATTTCCTTTTCCAGCTAATTTTACAGATGAGGAAACTAACACAAACAGGGTTAAGTGTCTTGTTCAGGGTCACACAGTTGGTACAAATCTGAGGCTAGATTTGAACTCAATTCTTCTTGACCCCAAGTCTGGTGCTCTACCCACTGAGCCACTAGTTTCCAGCTCTGGTATAATTAATACCAATGGAGCAATAAATACTCAGAACAAAACAAGTTCATAATTTTAAAAGAAATGAACTTTGTCAAGATACTTTTACATCTTAGTAAAAAAGACAACTTCAATACCTTCTCTACCAAACCTGTGCTTGCCATTTTTTTCCTCTGACTGGTACAGAACTTTCTGTCTTTCCTTTTCAAACTGTTTGAACTGAATATCCATATTTGCTATACTTTACATTGACTATCTTTGGTTCTCTCCCTATTCGATCCATTTCTCAAAATAACTGCCTAACACATGGACTTTATGCTCTTATCCCTCCTTTTTTTTCTGTTTCCTTCCTTTTTTCAACAACATTTATTTCTGTGTAAAACTCTATTAGATTTATCCTAGCCATTCAATGGGTCGCCAGCTCCTCCAACCTGACCATATTATATTTGTTCAATAATGATTAGTATGCATTTTCTTGCTAACAACAATTCCCAGAAAAGCAGCATGGTTTAATAAATAGGACACTGGGCATGGACAGGAAAATCTAAATATGAATCTTTCCCCAAACATTTGTTGGCTTTTTGATTCTAGGAATTTACATTGAGAACTTACCTTCTTTCATCTATGAAATGAGGGGATTGGACTTGATGACCAACCTTTGTAAATCTATGATACGCAAACCTTGAGTTTTGATATTTTAATGGATCAATAATTTCATCATGTTCTCATGCTTGAGCAGGAACTGTAGGGCTTATAAATTCAGGATAGTACCTGGCACATTTAGATACTCAAATATCAAAGATGATATCAGATAGGTATGGCCTTTATTAACAGTGGCCAAGGTCAGCAGATGGTTTCTCCTGGGGTACAAGCAAAAGCATGTCTCTAAAGCAACTCACTCACCAGACTCAAATTTCCATAATTAAAGAATGCCATTTTGTTAGAGGAGAATGATACTGTTGTCTCAGAAGGCCACAGTAAAAATGGATACAGGCTACTTTTCTAATTAGCACACTTTGTACAGAATTATTTCCCAGATGAGGTTACTTATACTTGAGATGAGAAGACATGGTCCTGATCACTTCTCATGATCATGACTGGGATGAGCCCTACCTTGGCCCAGAGACAGAATGATGATTCTAGCAAGGGCATACTAGTGTAGAGAAATGGAGTCCTAGGGATAGATTGGAAAAGTGTGTTCAAAATAGAGGAAGACAAAGGTCATTGATATTTTTAAGGTCTAATATTTCTTCATCCTACAAGTTTATTTCATATTCATGATCCTGCCTACCTCTGAGTATTCCTTTCCCTCCAGCATTGTATCTCCCCAGCACTATAAACTTTCATGCAAGGAATCTGGCGTTCAGTTTTCTAGCTAATTAGTTACTCCTTTCCTGTAACCTCAGAATTGTAAAATAAATCAGATCCATCTGAACAGGACTTTCTCTGATAAGGCCTCATTTCTCAAACATAGAGGGAACTGAGTCAACTCTATAAAAAATAATGGTCCTGCCTCAATTGATAAATGATCAAAAGATGTGATCTTGCCCAAAGAGCAATAAATTCAGGTATATTCTTTGACCTAACAACACCATTACTAAGCATGAATACCATAAGAGAATTGGAGAAAAAAGAAAAAAATGACATATATGTACAAAAAATATTCATAGCAGCTTCCTTCTCAAGGCAAAAAAAAAAAAAAGGAAATTGAGGAGATGCTCATTGGTTTGGCAATGGCTCAATAAACTGTGGTATGTGTTTGTGATGGAATATCTTTGTTCTATAGGAACTAACGAGCAGGATGCACTCAGAAAAAAATTAAAAATCTGGAAAGGCCTACATGAAAAAAGGGAACTGTGCTGTATTCAAAATGATAATAGCGTTCTGTAATGACCAGCTGTAAAAGACTGCTATTTTCATTAGTACAATCTCTGAAGGACTTATGATGAAAAATCCTATCCATACCCAGAGAAGGAACTGGTTGTGTCTGAATACAAATTGAAGCATTCTCTCTTTCTTGTGATGACCATGGATTTTAAAATCAGCCAGAGTCAGGAATTCAGGTTAGGGGAAAATCGTCGATCTTTATTCTTAATAGAGGTGAAGAAGGATCGAAGATGAAGGCATGTCCCAATAGCAATGTAAGCAACTGTGTCAAGATGCCAGCCAGCAATCTCTCTTTCTGCTTCCCTTTCCACTCCCCTGCCTCCACCCACCAAAATCGTCATTTCCTATAACACATCAGGACTTGCACAAAGATTGGGCAGGGGCCATTCTTTCTCCAAGTATATATATTAATAGAGTATGGTCCAATTACTATTTAGCCTCACGTGCTTGGGACCTCAGTGCATCAACTCGAGCCTCAGCCCATTACATCTCCCACTTTCTTTTGTTTTAGAACACAGGTGATCATGCCATCCCTGACTCCTTAAGGAGGTCAGAGCACCCAAGCAGAGGTGATCACATCCTCCCTGACTTCTCAGGAAAGGAGGTGAAAGCACCAAAAAGGAGGTGATCATGACCCCCCTGACTTCTCAGGAATGGAGGTGAAAACACTAAAAAGGAGATAATCACACCCTCCCTGACATCTCAGGAAGAGAGATGAAAAGCACCAAAGGGAAGTGGAGGTTGCTAGCAGGTTTCTGGGCTGAAGGCTCTTATTATGCACAAATCCATCAGCATGGGAGGTATTACACAAGCACATAGCAATAACGCAGAGGCTATTAGTGATGACTCTCCCCACAGTCAGTGCAGGCTTGATGTGGTGTAACAAACATGAATTGTACATGCAAGTAACGGTATAACAAACAATATAAATCAAATATATATATATATATTTATTTCGAGAGAGAGAGAGAGAGAGAGAGAGAGAGAGAGAGAGTATGGTCCAATTACTATTTAGCCTCATGTGCTTGGGACCTCAGTGCATCAACTCGAGCCTCAGCCCAATACACTTTATCTTTCTCTTCCTTTTTAACTTAATTTTTCTTGAGGGTTTTTATTTTCATTAGAGTGGGAGATCTTGTTTTCTTTCACAACTTGACTTTTATGGAAATGTTTTATATAACTTCACATGTGGTTTCTTAATTGTGAATGAGGATAAGAGACAGAATTTAGGACTGAAAAATGCTTAAAAACAAATGTAAAAAAATTGTTTTGAATGTAACTGGGGGAAAATATTAGATAAATAAAATTAAATTTTAAAAAATAAAAAAAGAAATGGAGCAAACTTTATTCATTTTATAATTATCTCATCCCAAAGATGGGAACACAGTTTAGAGACTAATACACATTTCAGGAATTGATAACTGCTAGAATATATTACTGTATTTTTAAACCATTTTTAAACCATTCAAGAAGCTTAGATTTAAGAATAATTTCATGGAAAGCAGTCTAGAAGAAACTAGGTATAAACCTGTTTAACACCTTATATTATATACCAAAATAAGTTCAGAATGGATACATGATTTAGAAACAAAAAGTGATAGCAAAAGCAAAATAGGGAACCTGTGGGAAAAAATTACCAGATCTTCCCCCATCAAAAAATGGGGGCAGCTAGGTGGTGCAGTGGATTGAGCACCAACCTCTAAGTCAGGAGGACTTGAGTTCAAATTTTATCTTAGACACTTAATACTTCCTAGCGGTGTGAACCTGGGCAAGTCACTTAACCCCAATTGCCTCAGCAAAAAAAACAAAAATCAAAAAAAAAATTAATAAAAAATAAGAGTCATTCCTCTATTGATAAATGGTTAAAAAATAAAAGCAAGCACTTTTCAGAAGAAAAATCAAAGCTATCAATACTCATATGCCATAACACTCATAGGATGGATGAAAACATTAATAATTAATTAAATTAAAACAACTGTTAAGTACCACCTCTCATCTACCAAACTGGCTAACATGACAAAAAAGAATTTGACAAATGAGAGCTTGTAAAAAAATTAGATACACATATGCCTGTTGTTGGAGTTCTGAATTGATCCAACTATTCTGAAGAACAATTTGGAACTATGCCTAAAAAATTATAAAATCATGCATACCTCTTGACCTAGCAATATCTAAGTCTGTACCTCAAAGAAAGCAAAGAAAAAAGGACTCTTATGACAAGACTATTTAGAGGAACTCTTTTAGTTGTGGCAAAGAATTGGAAATTGAGGGGACATTCATCAACTGGGAACGGGCTGAACAAGTTGTATTAGATTGTAATTGAATACTACTATGCTATAAGAAATGACATGAAGAGATGGTTTTAGAAAAATATGGGAAGACCATGAGCTGATACAAAGTGAAGTGATCAAAAGCAGGAGAATATTGTACATATTAACAACAATATTATAACAATAATCAATTGTGAAAGAGACTTAGCTGCTCTGATCAATACAATAATCCATGATAGTTCCAAAGGACTCATGATGAAAAATGCTATCCATCTCCAGAGAGAGGATTAATGTACTCTGAATGCAGACTGAAGCTTATGGCTTTTTTTTTTACTTATTTTTCTTGCTTTTTTTGCAATATGGCAAATATGGAAAGATGCTTTGTATGGCTTCACTAATGTATAATACTATTACATTACTTGCCTTTTAATGGGTGGAAGAAGTAGAAGGAGGAAGATAATTTAGAACTGAAATTTTTAAAAAAATGAATGTTAAAAAAATAAAGTCCAACCTCTGTCCAAGAGAATAACCTCCTACTTTTGGCCCTCATAGGTACCATCTTCATCCTCTACATCCAGATGAAGGAAGGGTTTGAATGGGTAATATTAGAGTCCAGTGACAAAGCTTAGCATATTTATCCAGTGTCATGCAGTATGGATATCATTCCACTCCCAAAGTGTTGTTGCTTCCAGTGTTTATGTGAAAACCTGACATTCATAAAGGAACTGCAAATGGACTTTCTGAAACTAGCAGAACAAACTATTCTAAGTACTTTTTAAAACAGTGCTCATAAAGAACAGCAGTTCAAAGAACACCAAGCTAGAAGATTATATATATATACTTGAAAATCACCTTTGGCTGGGGTTTACCAATCAATTTTGTTTTTATTTCTTATACAAAGTGACCCTCTCTTATGTAGACATTTTGGTTTCTAAAAGTGGTAGTAAAAGAATATTTACCTCAGAAAAACTCATAAAATCAACCTGAGGAGAAATAAAGCTGCTCATGAAATGTTAAATAAAGAGATGTTCTAAAGGGGGGGAGGGAGAGGGAAGGAAGGAAGAGAGAGATAGAGAAAGAGAGAGAAGGAGAGACAGAGACAGAGAGAGACACAGGGAGAGACAGAGACAGAGAAAGAGAGAGAAGGAGAGACAGAGACAGAGAAGAAGAGAAAGATGAAGAGAGAGAGAGGGAGAGAAAGATAGAGAGACAGAGACAGAGACAGAGACAGAGACAGAGACAGAGACAGGAGAGAAGAGAAATTGCCAGTAGAGAAACTTACTGAGAACCCGTTTGAAGATAGTGAACTATCTGAGGATACATTGGCTACAGGTACATTGTGGTCTATCACTTATTATGAGATTACTTTCAGAAGTTTTAAAGATATATTACTGGGAAATTATAAATCACATAATAGTGTGGGGCCTATGGAGAGAGGTCTTATAAAAACTATTGGGGTATATTTTTTTCATTTCACATCGTATACTTTGATTAAAGTCTACACCCGGAGAAAAGAAAAAAATCTCCAACTATCTGTGTTGCCCTCCAGTGCCTTCTCTAATTTAAAGTTATGGGAAGGATAGAGGGGGCAATTCAGGTTTTTATAGATGTCTGTATTTAAGAAAATCTAGACTTATACAAAAACACATTAGGGAGTGAAGATACTTGGCTTTATTGAGAGATGATTGGTTAATTTGAGGAACTATTTGAAGAAATATAGAAAGGTTACCTGGTCCTATTGCTATTTATAATTAGAGAGGGAGAAATACTTTGAACATTAAAATGTAGATAAGGTAGTGTAAGAGACAGCCAAATGAAGACAGAAACAGGAGAAAATCTGAGTACAGAAGGAATCAGGAACAGAAATCGTGGAGGTGATGAGAGGAACTGCTTACATGAGACAGAATCAGCAGACTGACAGGAATTGAGTCTTTGCAGCTGCTGGAAACTCTTTGGAAAAAAACTAAATATGCTATGTGGAAAGCAGTCTGGGCTGGCTTATTGCTCCCTAATGTCATCTAGATAGGGGAAAAATCTCAATGTGACCATGTTGCCCTCCACTTCCCTTTCTGGTTTAAAAGGAAGAAACAAAGAGGGAAAGAAGGCTTATTTTTACTTTTTTCAATGAGAAAAGATACTTAGATTTTCTAAGAACTGATTGGACAGAAGGAAATACCCTATTATTTGAAGAGCTGGCTGGGGAAAAGTTACATGGCCTTATTGCTATTTACAACATGAGAGGGAGATATTCTTCAGAAACCCAGGACAAACTGAGCAACATAGCAGTTTGCTGGCTTAGGGGGAACTGATCATTACTGTAACAGCATTAACAGTTCTCAGAACATACCTCCCTCCTCCCCGCCAAAAAACCCAAATAAATTTATATATAGATTTTTTTGGCTGAAGCAATTGGGGTTAAGTGACCTGCCCAGGGTCACACAGCTAGGAAATGTTAAGTGTCTGAGGTCAAGTTTGAACTCAGCTTCTCCTGACTTCAGGGCTGGTGCGTTATCCATTGCACCACTGAACTGCCCCAATAAATAGATTTTTAAATAGTTTTATTAGGTAAAAAATAATTACAAACCTTGTTATTTAGTTATACAGCTGATATTTATCATTGATGCTTGTAAATTTTATACTTCATAAATACATATAATGTACAATGAAGGAAAAAAGTTGTCTTACAAACTCACAATGGCAGAGAGATTTCAGATACTAGAGATGCTTAGGGATGACTGTGAGCTAGAAGAGTTTGTCACTACTTTAGTGTCCTGAAAGAAGCAGATTTGCCTAGTAGTAAATCTGTGAGGACCAAATGGATAGTAAAGAAAAGGAAAAACAACTTTATCCAGCAAGAGATGCATGAGGCTAAGACTACTCTATAAAGTTTCCTAGGACAAAGTCAGCCATCTAGAGTTATAAGTTGTTTTAGGTCCATGGGTTTCCCCATTCGCATCACACACTTTAAAGAGCTGTGAATGCACACTCTCACTGTATGCATTAATTGGGAAATGTCTCACAGATTTTTTAAGGAATGTCATATTTTTGTTATTTGTTACTACTTTTACCTTTTATGGGATATATCTTATGTTTGCTTTTGTTTTATTTAGTAAATGTTTTATCTTGAAGAATAAACAGTGTCACAGTGATTGATTGATTTACATAAATAGGAAACAGGTTGGTAGAAAAGCTAAAGTAGTAAATAGTAGCAGTGTGCTCCTCCACAAAGATTTTACCTAAGAGTCAGTGGACTAAATTCTTCTCATAACATTGGCTCATAACTCCAATATATTTTTGAGATCTAAATTCCCATTCCCCAATATTTGGCAAACCATATAGAAGAGTCCTGGAAGCCCAACATGTTTTGGGGGGGGTTCAGCATTTCTGTACTCCCACAGCCTATCAGTAGGTTGACAAAGTCAACCATACTACAAGGAGAGAGAAAGGCTAAGGAGAAATGAGATTTGGCTCCATATCCTTTGCATATGTTATACATATCAGTCATTTAATAAAAGTATTTTGGTTGATTTCTGAAGGTAAAGAAGTAATTGATTTGACTGAATTTTCACTTTTCTTTCTCAATTGGTTGTTTTGTATTTATGTAAATACTTATTCATAGTCTCCACAGTGATGTACTAATTGTAGTGGCCCTTGCTTTAAGCAAATGCATTAGACCTTCCTACCTCACCCCCTACCAAAAATTCAAATTTATATCAAAGCTCAAATATGAGGATGGTAACTTGCTCCAATTCTTCATTCTATAAAACAATTCACTATAAGCTTTCTTTAAATATTAATTTTCCTTACTATACTAAGTATGATTCACATTACATTAACAGTTGTTTTATGTACAGCTTTTCAAAAATACATTGATTTTCCCTACTTTTTTCCAGCACCAGTTTTTCCAGTTGTCTCAAATGATCTTCAAACTACTTAAAATATGTTAACACTGTCTTGATATCTTGAGTTTTATGGCTAGATTTCTTAAGAATCCTGCCTTAAATCCAAATCATTCTGGTTTTCATTGATTGGCCAACAATAGGTCAGAGACCAAACCCGACTTGGTCTTTATTTGGATCTAGATTATTTTGGAGTTGATGTAAATAGCATTGTTTCAGTTTGGCTAGAAACCTTGAGAATCTTCTCTCAAATTAATTTTTTTTTGGTTAGGTAAAAAAAGGCCATTCTCTGCTTTCTTTCTTGCCTAGCCTTAATCACTGAATGGGTGTTGCCTCAGCCAAACAGACTTGTTAGCTTAAGGTCAAGGTCTCCCACTGTATCCAAAGCCATCTTCAGTCATCCTGATCTTTATTTTGCTACTGGACCCCGTTAGCTCCAGAGGAGAAACTGATGCAAGTGACCTCGTACAGCCCTCCCTCACTCAAATCTAATTCACGGCATGACATAGCACTACCTCTTCAATGTCATGGTTCTCTTTAAGAAAGATGGACAAACAACAGTCCATGAACCAATTTCATCAATGTCTCTGCTTCTTCCCTGTATAGCCTTACTAGGAAACAGAATCTGGTCCTAAGAAACTCCATGCTTTGCTTGAAATGAGATTCCACTTTCTGGCACAACACCCTGCTTTCACTATCCATTATTAGCCATGAAAATCAATGCAGGAATTCTCAAAGGGAAAGGGGAAAAATCCTGAAGGAAGGCTTATTTTCAAAGAACATTTAAAACTGTACAGCCAGGAAAATAATTTCCTTTCTAAAAAGCCAAGGCTTTCCTATTTCATTCACTGATTGATTTATAAATTCTGATTTCATTGCCAGACCATGATACATGTTCTAGCATCACCAAGAGATTCATTATCTGAGAATGCAGATGAGATGAAAGAAAAAACATATAAAACCTTAAAAAATTAAGGATTGGTTTTATTTAAAGTTATACATTCTGGCAATACATATACATTTGCACACACATTCTAGGGTTTAATTATTATTTTCATGATATGGAAAAATCTCAAATATCCAGAACACAATTAAGCAGAGCCTTCACATAACAAGAAATAATGCAAACTTGAGGATCTTGGAGTCAAGAAGTCAGAAATCCTCATCTTTATTTTAACGCTAAAATACTGAGCTTGTTTCCTAACTTCAAGAAAGGAAATGGTTGATGTAAATAATCTCTAATCTTCCTGATCATCTCCAGCCATGCTGCCTGCAGGACAACTCTCCTATTTGGCCTCCCTTCACCAGAACTTAGAATCTCTCTTCTAGTACCCTTTACTATCTTGCGTTCTCATAAACAACATTATAATAATATTTTAGTGCTTTAAGGTTTGCAAAGCACTTTATATTATCTCATTTTGTCCTCACAGCCATCCTTTCAGAAAGTGTATATATTTATCCAACATTTATTATGTTGTCCAGCAGCTTTTTAAAATTCCTTTTGGCCTTAAATTTTCTATAAAAATTCACTTTCTGCACCTCATTTTGAGAAGTCAAAAGAAAAGAAACTGAAATAGAAAAAATTTAGCTAGCTAAAATGAAAACGTGAGGTAATGTTTAAAGGACAGTTTAATGTCAATCTCACCTCCTACATTTTTTTCTAGGAACATTTGTAGGCCTGTAAAAAAAGAATTTATTAGGAAAATAATGAGTCCACGTCCTTGTAAGATCTCCAATTAACAATGAAAAATTTAAATGTGTTCAAAAGACTATGCTTAGTCAAGCAGGAAAATGGAAGGAAACATTTTAAAGATATTTTCAACAAGCGGCATAGAAAGAAATAGACATTTCTAATTGAGATTGAATTAGCCAGAATACCTCATTTCCTGACTAATTCAGTTAATTGAGGTTTTAATAGCAAGTGAAGAAGTATGAGTTTTAAAGAGAGAGCAAGCACATATTTAATGACATTTTGAAAGTGACCTGATACAATGTCACTATATTTGAAATCAGATAGTTCTACTCTTCTAAATCACTGTTGTACAAACTTTTTGGAGACACTTTCAGTAAGAAAAAATATCCTGAACACTCATACTCAATCCTTGTATATTTATTTATCATGGAGGACTAACCTTTAAGTGCCTCGTCTATTGAAGTGCCCCACCACTTCAAAGCATGAGCAGTATTCTGAATAATTACTTTCTGCTTACTATATTGTGAAAAATAAAAAATAACCTTTTAATTTGCTTTTCAGTCATAATTGTTTAGTCATAAACATTCAGTAATTTTTCGATCATGTATGACTCTTCCTAACTTCATCTGGGATTTGCTGGGCAAAGATACTAGAGTGGTTCATCATTTTCTTCTCCATCCAGCTCATTTTATAGATGAGGAAACTGAGGCAAACAGGATTAAGTGCTCTGCCCAGAGCTATACAATTAGTAAGTGTCTGAAACTGGATTGAACTCAGGAAGATGAATTTTCCTGCTTCCAAGCCCAGTGTCCTACCTGTGCATTAAAAAAAGCACAAATAGTCCACATCCTGACTTTTTTTTAAAGGTTTTTGCAAACCTTAAAGAATATTGCAAACCTCTGGAAAAGGAGATATATGGCCTTGAACAGATGGAGTCATTAAATTTCTATGTCTCTGCTATTTCATTCTTTACTACTCCCAAGTGAATGAGAAACAGAAGATGGAATGAACTAGGCTAAAACCTTGTGAGCTTCAGGATACTGAAGGAGACATAAGCGGTCCAGGTTCTAGAATCAATGCCAGGATTTACAGAAACTGAGCTGAATGAGCTAGTTAGTAGGCTACTGGATTCAGCCTAGTAATGGACTGATCTGGCAGCCAAAGTAAGGGAGGGATTCTGTCCATTAGCCATGCTACATTCAGAAGTCGCTTGCTGGACACATGCTTTATAGCAGGTGCTTTAAGTTTGATCCCATTCTCCCCTGGAACCTAGGTGGTAGAAGAAATAATTTAGGGCGAATATGTATTGTATCTAGGATATACTGCAACATGTTTAGCATATATAGGACTGCTTGCCATCCTGGGGGGGGGGAGGAGGGAGGGAGGGGAAAAAACGAAACATAAGTGATTGCAAGGGATAATGTCGTGTAGAAATTATCCTGGCATGGATTCTGTCAATGCGAAGTTATTATTAAATAAAATAAAATTTATTATAAAAAAAAAAAAAGAAATAATTTAGGGAGAAAATTTGTTCTGGTTTTCATTTTATCTTCTCAGCAAATATTACTCTGTGAAAATCATGAAGTTAATTGTTTATCTATGATATTGAGGAGGTATCAGAGGATTATGTTATTCTTGGACACCAATCATTGGCAGGGATTTGGAGGGAAATTGCTATTCTCCATAACAATGTGAAGTTGGGTTTTTCTGTTGGGCATAAGTCTTATGATTTCATTGGTATAAGAAGCACCTGATGAGGAATTTCTATCAATGTGCTTAGCATCTTTTCTGTATGTATGTGTATACATACCATCTCAAGGGTATTCCTAAAATCTTGAGGGGAAAATATAATGACCCTTATTTTAGGAACTTAACCTGCTAGTAACTATATTGGGAGAGTAAGTCTAGAGTCTTACTACAAATTTACAGATTATATACATTTACTATTCTATTACTAAATTCTAGGGATAAGCACTGAACTTGTAATTTTATTGGTTTAATGATGAATCTCTTTTAGCCTATTCAAGTCAACAACTACTTTTCAAATTACAATCTTAGGAAGATGCCTGAAGTGCAGAAACTTTAAATGATTTGTTCACAGTTATATGGTAAATGTTAGTTGCAGAACCTGAACTGCAATCTTCCTGCTTTGAATGTAACTTTCTCTTTTATGTTGCAAAATAAACACAGAAATTTTTTTAAAAAGATGAAATAAACCATATTTTTTAGAAATAATTTTCTGCTGTTATACTTGTGCCCACCCTCAGAGAAAGGAGGGAATAGAGAATCTGGAAGCCCATGCTTTTCCCACAGCAACTCAGAAGAAAGCAGCCTCTACTGGAAATCACCATTTTTAGCAGTAATTGATGAAATATTATAGTCTTCCTTCACCTGTAATGATTATTATATGTGTCTCCTAGGAGCCATAAGCTCCACCTTGTGAACTCTTGCTCTAAATGAAATCCTACTTCAAAGAAGTAAATTTTGCTTGACAGGTATCACTCAAACTTGATGGGCTTAGACCTATGACTAAAATATAGTTCTAGAAGGATGTGCTTAACTCAAAAGGGAAAAAAAGAGAAATAAAGATTAGCATTATATTAAGAAGATGTATTCTTTGAGAATGCAGAAACCAGAATTGGGGAAATATGGTAAAGATCATTGACATTTACTATTCTCTACCTGATCAGAAAAATAAATAAATAAATGAAGAGTTCTGGAAACAGATTACATACTTAGAAGAAGGGAGGGGAATTTCAACTACCCAGATACCTACTCCCTCCTTCTCCCAAAATAGAGTAGCTAATAACTTGCTGGCTTGTCTTTTTTTTTTTTTCTGAGACAATTGGGGTTAAGTGACTTGCCCAGGATCACACAGCTAGAAAGTGTTAAACGTCTGAGGTCAGATTTGAACTCAGATTCTCCTAACTTAAGGGCTGGTGCTCTATTCATTTGCTGGCTTGTCTTAATGATAATTTCATCCTTCAGAAGATATATGAACCTATAAGTGTATGAACCTAGACCTGAATGTCACAAATAGAGAAGAATTGGCTGCTGAGGTAGAAATTATAGGAACCGTGGAAGGCAATAACTCTTTATTATGAGGGTTTTTGATACAAAAGAAAAATGAATGTAGGTTGATGCCCTTCCATCCCCTCACCTCCTGATTTTGAAAGAGCAGATTTCAAAGGGTTCAAAAGAAAAATAGGTAGTATCTTATGAGATTAAATTCTATAGAAGTCATTTTATAAAGGAAGGGAAACTCTCAGGAATGAAATTCTGAAGACAGACAAAAAAAACCAAAAACAATGATTGAAGATAAAGGGAGATCTCTTTAAAAAAAAAAAAGCTAAAATGAATGGAGAGAGAACTCACCAACCAATCTGAATTACTAAAAGATATTTACAGAGACATATACAAGAGAAGAACAACATGGCATAGTATGAATGAATGAATGAAAAGCATTTATTAAATGTAAAGCACTGTCCTTAAACTTTGGTATCCAATTAGAACATGGAACAGTTACTGTTCTCAATGCAACTCAGATGGAAAGGTCCCTGGCTCTTAGGAAACAATGGTAAAACAGAAGGGAATTCATCTTCTTTAATGTGATTTTAAATGATACAGCACTATAAAATTAATATAATGAGTGCTAAAACTCAAAATTAGCTAAAACTGGTTAAGGACATGTACAAAACTAAGTTCTGCTTTCTTTTGTGTTTAAGCTATATTAGAAGAAAGAAAGGGATCAAAGACTAAAACCTTTCTATAGGATAGGGGAAAGAAAGGGATAAGTTATAAAAGAAAATATGCAGAGGCTCTTAATTCTTACTTTGCTTCTGTTTATACTGCCAAGGATCTATAGACTGACAAGAATTGGGAGGAAAATGGCTAATGGAAAAGTGGATTTTTCTATTGGAGCATAAATCTTATGATTTCCCTGGTGCTTAAGCACCTAATGAGGAATTTCTATCAGTGTGCTTAGCAGCTTTTCTATAACTTTGCTTGAAGCACTGAAAGATCTTTTATCAGAGGTGTGACTTGAATGCAGGTTTCCCTGATTCCTAAGTCAGCCTTCTTTCTATCCATTATGCCAGTTTATGTCTTGTAGAGAGGTATGCCTAATATGGTTGCTTTTCCTAAATACAAGTCACCTGGTCCAGATGCACTATATCTTTGTGTAATGAAAGATGTGGAAGAAATGGTTTCTGAGTCACAGTGAATGCTATTTTTAAAAGATCATGAAAAATGGGAAAAGTGCCATAGAATTAGAAAAGGGCAAACGCTTTCCCAGTTTTCAAAAAAAATAGGAAAGAAAAGAGCCTACATATTGCAGAGTACTCCTGAAAAACTTACAGTAACATATTATTAAAGAGAACATTGAAGAATAGGTAGAAAAGAAAGTGATAATCACAATCATGGCTCCATTATGAAGAATCAGTCATGCCAGATTAACCTGATTTCCTTTTTAAAAAAATATCCTTTTTGCATTCCCATTAATCTACACACCTTTTTTATATCCTGCCTGTCCTATTCCCTCACTCTTATTTCTTTATACAATTTGAAGAGTTTTAGTATATGTGTATGTGTATGTGTGTTGTTCCTTTCCCATTCCTGATATGAGTAGATTTCAGAACTACTCACTTACCTCCCCCAAAAGTTTGTCCTTAGTGAGTCAAGAATTAGAAAACTACCATGATTCCATCCAAATGTAAATATATGGTATAAATCTGTAACCTACTTTTACCTGCCAAAAAATGGGGTAAACAATTCCCAAAAAAAAAAAAAAAAAAAAAAAAAAGAAATTAGTCTTTAACGTTTACCATTTCTTATATGTCAAATTTTCTATTAAGGTCAGGGTTTTTGGCAACAAAATCCTGAAATTCTAATTCATCTAATATCCATTTTTAAAATTTCAGGATTACGGTTAATTTTGTGATATTTTCAGTTACAACCATAGTTCTTTTGATCTTTGATATATAGTATTCCAATACCTGCAGTCTTATTATAGCTGCTGATAGATCTTCTATGATTCTAACTGTGGCTCCAGAATACTTGAATTGTTTGTTTTTGTTGCCTGTAGAATTTTCTCTTTGATCTAGGGGTTTCAACATTCAGCAATGATGTTCCTGCAGGTTTTCCTCATAAAATTTATTTCAAATGATGATCACTGGATTTTTTTCAATTTCTATTTTCTTCTCATTCTAATACTTTATATTAAGTTTTTTTTTTTTTTGTAGTTTTCAGGTAGTCCAATTATTCTTGTTTTCTTTTCTCTATCTGATCTTCAGATCTGTTTTTTTTATTAGATATCTCATTGTCTTCTTTTTTATTCTTTATATTTTGTCTTCTTATTTCTTGATCTTTTATGACTTTTCTGACTTCTCATTGCCCAATTCTAATTTTCAGAGTCACTCTCTTCCTTAACTCTCTGGATCTTCTTTTCTAGTTGGTTGACTTTCTTTTCACAATTTTCTTGTTATTCTTGGATTGTTCTTATTTTTTTAAAGTTTTTTCCTCAGTCTCTTTCATTTTATTTTTAAAGTCTTTTTTGAGTTCTTTTATGAATTCTTTTTGGGCTGACAGCCATTTGATATTACTTTTTGGTGTAGGAGAGACTATTTTTACTTCAATATCTTCCTCTGAATATGAACCCTGGTCTTCTTCTTCTTATAATAATTGTCTATGGTCAAATTCTTTATCTCAGTTTTTTTTAATAAGAGCTTGTTAGCTTAATCACCTTGAGTCCTGGGGCAAGAGGGGGGGAAGGGAAAGGGAAGAGAAGGGATAAGATGGAAGAGGAAATTGATGTCTCTAACTTCAGCTCCTCTTTCAGGTGTTCCCTCTAGCCTGGAAATAAAACTAAAAACTTCACCATCCTGTTAAGTACCAGGAGTCAGCAGTGTTCCTGTCCCAGTACTTCTGCACTCATCCCAGGAAATGCTGATTCCTTCTCAGCCAGAACTGTAGGCATTTTTAATCAGGAAAGGTTCCCTCAATCTAGACTCAAACACCCAACTCCTGTAACTTTCTGAGAAGTACAAGTTTTTGTGACTGGTATTGAGGTTATCTCCCAAGCCCACTATCCTCAGGGCTCCCAGCAAATTGTTTCAATGGAACTAGCTTGAAGGTGCCAGACTTTCTTCCTGGTATCTTTCTTTGGATTTTCTCTGATTTTCCCAGGAGGACCACTGTTCTGCCCAGTTCCTATTTGTTTTAACCACTCTATATTTGCCCTGTGGCACTATTTTGTCTTGTTTGGGTGGGAGATCTGGAGAACTTAGAATTTTCTGACCTAATCCACCATCTTCCCAGAATCCTCTCCAAAATCTTTGATAAAACATCTCATATAAATCTTTCGGAAGAGGTGGCTGAATAGTGGCAAGATAATAGTTCAAGAAGATGGATTTGCAAAGAATGGCTGAACTCTGAATAGTCATTAATGTTTAAATATCCATTTAGAAACTCTCCACTGGAATGCTACATGTAGCTCTGCTTGGTCCCATGTTATTCAATATTTTATCACAAGAATTAGAAGTTGAAGGTACAAGTAGGCAACCCTTGTCCAAAACAATTCTAGGGTTATCAATGAACAACTTGATATGAGTAAGCAATATGATATATCAGCTAAAGAAGCTGGTGGGATCTTGGGCACCATTGATAGGTATAATTGTCTGATAGACGTCTAGTCACACACTTTAGATGTGACTAGACAGTATCAGACAATTATGGGTTAAATTCTAAACATTCTAATTTAGATAAGCCGTTGATAAGCATAAAACAATCAGAGAATAATCACCCAAATGTCTACAGAACTTAGGATATTTAGCCTTCAGAAGAGATGATCCAAAGAAGCCTCATTAATCATATTCCAACATTTGGAAGAACTTTCATATGGAAAGGGGATCATATTTGTTCTTTTTGACTCCAAATCAGAACTAGATACAATGAGCAGAGTTTGAAAAGAATCAAATTTTGATTTGATGTAAGGAAAAACCTTCTAACAATTAGACCTATCTTTTGTAGAATAGGTTCCTGAGGAAGTTAAGGAGTTTTTCCCTTATTGGAGGACTTCCAAAAATCTGGATGTCTCTTATAGAGTCTATTATAATGGAGATGATGGTGGCCTCTGAAATACCTTCCAATTCTGAAATTCTGTAATTTAATGACATAAATAAGAGCCTTGATTTTGCCACTGTATAACCTCAAGCAAGTACTGTTATATCTTTTGAATAAGTTTCTTTACAAAACAACAATACTGTTCTTGTTTACTTATATATCTTTTTTTATTCTAAATCTATTACTTTATGATGTTATTTAAGATATGATTTATAATCTGTTATACAAAAACACAAATCTTAGAACCAAAAATAAACTCAAGGAAAGCAATAGTTTGTTTCTACCTGGGAACTATGACAAAAGTTGCAGCTCTACCCAGTTCTTAGTATCTATCTTTTGGGACTGTTTGCAAGAATTGTAACTAAGAGTAGAAAGACATTTTCTCACCCAAAGTCAATTAGTAGGATGAACTAAGGCAATGACAACATATTCAGAATCAAATAATTTAAAACAAGAGATTTAACCTAACCTAAATCAGCCTAAAAGCTGCCGTATCTGACTTGATGGGGTCTACATTATGAAGGAGCAAGATTATCCCTAACACTATATGCTAAAAGATTGAGACTTCTTACACAAGTAGAAAAGATAATATAATATTTGCAATTTACCAGATGACCAGCAGAAAGCTTTGGAGCACAGTAGAAACTACAGAGTAGCACTATAGCAGAGAACCTATAAGTAGTAGTGTATTGGAGAGAATGACACATCCATACACCAGGAAAGCTCATGGATGATACCAACAGCTCCACCCAACAGTGACAGCAATAAGGGAAAACTTAGTGGGAGTCTGAATTACTCTAGAAGCATGTGCATTCATGTCCTTTCTCACGTCTGGGCTACAGGGCCCAGCTTCTTAAGCCACATATGGGATCGAGGCATGAAAATATGATTTATTAACAGTAAAATTTAATTTGTATACCAATTTTATATACCTATATACCCAGGGTTATTTCTTAGGCAAAAAGGGGTCACAAGTGGAAAAAATTAAAGAAACCCTTTTTTAGAAAACTTTTGGAGAGAGTATATGAAAGATTTTCCTTGTTATTTACTTTTTTCTAAGTTCTTTAGTTACATATCTTTTGTTTTAACCTAATGGGTCTTCTTGTTAGTCTAATAAGAAAGAACATCAGTGGAAGTTTGGGACCTATAGTTTTGATTAGAGGCTTGCCTAAAATGTGTCCATATATGAGATGTGTCCTAGATTACATAAGAAAAAAAAATTTCAATGTCCAAAGCAGAAATATTATACCTGGGTTCATAAATACATATAATTTACTCATAAAAAGCTATTTCATTTAAAGTAAATTCACTTTTATTTTGGATTATTTCTGAATTCCTATTTTGATTTTGCTGAAAAAAGTTGTTTTCTAGACACACAACTTCATGTCACTGGCCAACTTACTCTCATATTGAATAATCTTATTACCCTATTTTGAGGTCTGTCTTTTCACTTTGGGATAAGTATAAGTATTAGTTCTAGGCAATGAGACAAAAAGAATCTTTGCAAGTTTGCAATTTATGGTGAGTGAGCTTTGGCTGATGGGGAAGGAAGCTATGATAATTCCCTTTGGTATACAGCACAACTTGTTTGGCCAAATTTAAATAACATTTTATAAATGTTCAAAAGAAAATAAGGCAACCATCTCCCAGAAGAGATTCATTCCAGATGCTTTTAAGTAGTGTAAACTCCTTATAATTGCTCAATGTGCACCATCCTCCCTATTCAAGAGTTCACCCAACTCTGCTAGTCACATTTCTTTTTGAAATACTTTGAAGGAAGCAA
Source organism: Antechinus flavipes (assembly GCF_016432865.1). Classification (NCBI taxonomy): domain Eukaryota; kingdom Metazoa; phylum Chordata; class Mammalia; order Dasyuromorphia; family Dasyuridae; genus Antechinus; species Antechinus flavipes. The sequence goes on along the minus strand of NC_067398.1, from coordinate 126,969,915 downwards.
AAAGTATTTACTGGCATAAGTTTAACTCTGTGGTGAATTTATGGGAAAACATGGATAATAGTCATATGGGACAGGCAGGCACAGAAGATCTATGACATGCAGCTTTAAAGAGAATACTCACATTGATAAATACATTAGAGTATGAGAGCACTAGAGGCTTAACTGACTGGAAACTGAAGAGTTTGATTTCACACTGCCTCCCACTTTAAGTTTCTGTTGAAAAGTTTGTTTATGTCCAATTTAGGTGGTGTTTTTAGAAACTATATTCTGTTATAAACTAGGATTTACAAGTAGTATCTCTATAAAAGAAAGCAGTGCTGATGCTGTTTATGAAAATTGTAGGCTGCTATAGGCTACCTCAACTGTCAAATAAGCTTTCGCATCTAATTTCCTGGTGACAATTATCAATTAGGAGATTCCCAATTGACATCTCAAAGTAACTTATAGTTTTATACACTTGTCATATCCTAATTTGTGCAAAACATCTATGGACATACATGGACATTATTTTCTCGAATGGATTTTAAGCCCTTCAAAAGTTAGGATTTTTATATCAAGCAATCCTGAACTACAAGGTAGAACACATTCTGGCTCCAAGAAAAGAATTCAGGTGAATTAAAAAGAGTATTCTAATCAGGAGATAAGAGAAAGCTTCACCAGAAATTTCAGATATGGTTTCCTAGGGTTCTCTGGAATAGAATCATGTTCAAAGCAGAAGTATCAACTTGAAAAGTTCGCTGGAGGAAACAAGAAATGCAAGGTCATTGGAAGGGGAGATCTATATCCCAGAGAGAAGAACTAGGAGCAATCAGAAGAAAAAACATTGAGATTCAGGATGATGTCAGGAAAAACTCTAAAGAACTGAAACTGTCCAAAAGTGAAATGGCCTGGCCTGCCTCATTTGGTAGTGTGTTCCTCCTCAATAGAGATCTGTGGATAAGGATTAACTAATCAATCTTCAGAGATGTTGGAATAAAGGGATTCTTGTTCAGGTTTACATTGAAGTAGTTGAGGTTCCTTCTAAATCCAATATTCTGTGATTTTTATGATTCTGTAAATTTTAATAAGAGAATTTGATCTGGGGATCTAAATCCTGAGGGAGGAAGAGATAGAGGAAGATTCCCTGGTATGAAGCAATTGTTCATTTAGCTTTCCACTTAGTTTCTGCCCTACTGAAATAGATATTTAATTGGTGAAGGGAGCACTAGTCAAGGTGAATATAATTTTTTTAAATGTCACATTTCCAGAGCATCAGCTGGATTGTCACATAGTAAGTCAGTTTTAGCCCAGACTAACTGATGACTAAATATAATTAAGGAAGAATGATAAAGATACAAAATGTTTGGCTTCGTTTTCTTAAAATCTTGTTTTTTCCCCTATTATTAGAGTTTGACAATATTTTTCCCATTCACTTTTTCATAAATCCATCTAATTTATTTTTTTCTTTTCTTTTTCTTTTTCCTTTTTTTTATTTTTAAATTTTTTTTGATGAGGCAATTGGGATTAAGTGACTTGCCCAGGGTCACACAACTAGGAAGTATTCAATGTCTGAGTCTGGATTTAAACTCAGGTCCTCCTATCTCTAAATCTGGTGCTCTTTCCACTGTGCTACCTACTTGTCCTATCCATCTAATTTCAAAGATGATAAATGGAAATACAATATTGGTTTTAGTTACATAATCCTGCCTAGGATTTAAATCTGAGTTGAGAGCAATTAAAAGAGGAGAATGCTACTTTAAATACTTGTGAATCACCTTGCCATTCCTTACTCCAGGAACTCAGAAACATGTCATACTTCCTGATTAAAAATATTCCTTTTATTATTTTACTATTTTAAAAATACATATAATTGGAGATTGGAGATGATAGGTAGGGAATTAAAGATGTGGAGAAGGCAGGAACTGGAAAAAAACTGCGGTAAAATGGTGAAAACACTGTATTTGAAGTCAGAGAACCTAGATTCAAATTCCACATTGTTATTTGTTACCCAGACCGTCTCGGGTGAATACTACACTCACAGAAGCATAAATTTAGAACTGGAAAGGACCTTAGTTTTCATCTATTTTAACTTCCCATTTTACAGCTGACAAAATTGAGACCTAAAGAAGTTAAATGACTTTCCTAGCATCCCACACTAGTAAATGGTAGGAATGGGATTCAAATCTAGTTCCTCTGACTCCAAACAAAGCACTCTTAATTTCTCTGAGCCTCAGAGGGGAAAATGAGGAGACTGGGAAGCAAAAGAAGGGGAGGGTGGAAGCGTTTATACGGAGTGTTCTATGTGCCAGACACATAGTGCTAATCTCATGTGATTTTATTACTCAGTTGCCCATACTCATTTTAAATCCAACAGGAACCTAAAGAAGGGGGAAAGGTGCACAGCACCACCTGGTGGCAATACATCACCACTTCAGAGTCAATTCTTCAGAATTCAATACATTTCTTAGGATGATGCAATCCCAGAAAAGCTAGATGCAGAACAAAGTTCATCCGCTTCTAGTCTACCTCCCTAATTTTAAATAAAAGTAAACGAAGGTTCATAATGATCAAATGATTAATCTGAGGTCATACAGGTGATAAGGAACATTCAAATCTATTAATTCATTGTTCAAAAGTTCAATAAAAAAAAAACTTGAAAGTGGAAATAGCAAATCAAAAGATTGAAAACAACAGATGTCACATTTTCCTTATACTCTTATACTTCTGCTTTATTTACCACAATGCCTAGAACAGTTTTGGGAACATAAGTTAGTTTTGGGGTTGTTGTTGATGATGATGATGATAATGAGAAAGGTTTGATTGTGATTTAATTGGTTTCTAGAGGCAAAAAACAAAACAAAACAAAACAAATCCTAGTAATGAAAGTGGCAATATATAGTAATATATATTCCAAGTAATATATAGTCTTAGAGAGTTGTCTCAGGACAATGAGAAATTAAAGGATTTACAGAATGCTACAGACTGAAATGTGTATTAGAAGTTGGGTTCAAATCTAGGTCTTCCTGCTTCTAAAGTCAACCCCCTAACTACTCTCCCATACTGCTTCTCTGAGGACCAAGTTTGTATTCAGTAAATTCATGTAAATAAATTTTCCTCCACTCCCATCTGCTCACCTGCCCCCCAAAAGAGGCTGAGACTTGGGGAACACAACCTCTGAACCATCAAAATATGCCAGAGAAAATCTCATTTCAGGTGTGTTGGGGACATCCTTCTATGACTCAACTAGACAAGGAAATATAAAAGATAGCTTCTTACAGGAATTCCTGTTGTGAATACAGTAGAATGCTCCAGATCTCACATGTCACAACACACTTCAAGCTGACATCATGTATGTCCATTCATTTAAACTTGTGATAAGGAAGGTCAAGTCCCAGCCCAAAGAAGGCTGGGGGATTATTCATCACTTACATCCTGAGAAGGAATTCAGGTCTAATTCCAGTTCACCCATGTACTCCAGAAGATAATGCAGTGATATCATCTGAGGGACAAAGTAATGTCATCACAATGAGGAAGATAGGGCTAGGGAAGCAAGCTGCATGGGCAGTTTTCAGAAGAAGAAGTGCTAATGGTGAATAAGCATGTGAGAAAGGGACCACATCAGTGATAGAAAAATATAAATTTTTCTAAAAGATGTAAAGCAACTCTGAGGTTTTAATCCACACTCAGCAAATTGACAAAGAGGATAAAATAATTAATATTGGAGAGACTATGGGAAGATAGAACACTAATATGGTACTAAGCAAGAAAACAATTTTGAACTGAATAAACTGTTCATATCCTTTTGATACAGAGGTGCTGTGACCAAGAATTTGTCCCAAAATGGTCAGAGGGAAATAGAACCAAGATGATAGAGTGATAGGAAGCATTGTATAGGTGGAAGAGTGGCCAAATGGAAAAAAAAAAAAGCCACACTATAATGAACTTTTATGGTGTCAGGATACCTATGTCCAGGTTCCAGAGTTAGTAAATGTCTAAGCCTAAGGCCCACCTCCTATCAATAAACTCCAATGGTTCTCTCTTACCTCCAATTTAAAGCAAAATGGTTTGCTCAACATTCAGTGCCCTTCATAATATAGCCCCCTTCTACCTTTTTAATCTTATACCTTACTTTCTTATACATATTCTTCAATCCAGTGGCAGTGGCTTCCAGGAGGTTCCAGAAACAAGATCCCTATCTCTTTGCTCTGGACATTTTCCCAGACTATCTCCTTTGCCTGAAATGTTCCCTCTCACCTCCATTCTACCTACTAATCTGCCTAGTTTCCTTTAGGTTCCCACTAACTTCCCATCTTTTATTGGGAGCTTTCCTCAACTCCACTTAATTCTAGTACTTTCCTGCTATTAATTATTTCCTATTTATCTTGCATATACCTTGCTCTCTATGTATTTGTGAATTGTCTTCCCCCATTAGATTGTAAGCTCCTTGAGGGTAGGGATTATATTTTGCTTCTTTCTACATCCTCAGCATTTAGCACAATATCTGACACATTATGGATCTTTAATAAATATTTTTAATTGATTGGTTGGTTTAGGACACCTTGCTGCCTAATGAGACAGGCCTGAGGCTATTGCTAGAGAGACTATCATTGAAAATGTTGCAGCATGAATCTGGGTCAAAGAATGGGGAGTATATGGAGACCTTAAGCAACTCTGAGGTTTTAATCCACACTCAGCAAATTGACAAAGAGGATAAAATAATTAATATTGGAGAGACTATGGGAAGATAGAACACTAATATGGTACTAAGCAAGAAAACAATTTTGAACTGAATAAACTGTTCATATCCTTTTGATACAGAGGTGCTGTGACCAAGAATTTGTCCCAAAATGGTCAGAGGGAAATAGAACCAAGATGATAGAGTGATAGGAAGCATTGTATAGGTGGAAGAGTGGCCAAATGGAAAAAAAAAAAAGCCACACTATAATGAACTTTTATGGTGTCAGGATACCTATGTCCAGGTTCCAGAGTTAGTAAATGTCTAAGCCTAAGGCCCACCTCCTATCAATAAACTCCAATGGTTCTCTCTTACCTCCAATTTAAAGCAAAATGGTTTGCTCAACATTCAGTGCCCTTCATAATATAGCCCCCTTCTACCTTTTTAATCTTATACCTTACTTTCTTATACATATTCTTCAATCCAGTGGCAGTGGCTTCCAGGAGGTTCCAGAAACAAGATCCTATCTCTTTGCTCTGGACATTTTCCCAGACTATCTCCTTTGCCTGAAATGTTCCCTCTCACCTCCATTCTACCTACTAATCTGCCTAGTTTCCTTTAGGTTCCACTAACTTCCCATCTTTTATTGGGAGCTTTCCTCAACTCCACTTAATTCTAGTACTTTCCTGCTATTAATTATTTCCTATTTATCTTGCATATACCTTGCTCTCTATGTATTTGTGAATTGTCTTCCCCCATTAGATTGTAAGCTCCTTGAGGGTAGGGATTATATTTTGCTTCTTTCTACATCCTCAGCATTTAGCACAATATCTGACACATTATGGATCTTTAATAAATATTTTTAATTGATTGGTTGGTTTAGGACACCTTGGTGCCTAATGAGACAGGCCTGAGGCTATTGCTAGAGAGACTATCATTGAAAATGTTGCAGCATGAATCTGGGTCAAAGAATGGGGAGTATATGGAGACCTTAGATACTCACCTCATTTGCTGTGAAAAGATGCTTTTGTTTGTTTATATATTGTTGAGACACAGAGTTCAATCTGACTTGGTTGGGATTGCTGGAGGGGGGACTTCCATTCCTCATAGAATACAATCAATGCTAGGATAATGCATCTAATAACCCTGGAACTCTCTAATGCATGAGAAGATGTGAAGAATAGACAGGTCCCAAGTGAAAGAGGAATGTACAACATTGAGAAATAGAGAGCATCAGTCATCTCAAAGATACCTTTAGAGTACCTAGTCCTGGGACACAACAGTATGGCTAGCAACCTGAGGTCAAGCAAAGGAGCTGAAATAATAGCATCTCCTAAGTGATGGTTGAAAGTTTATTGATATAGATGGACTGATGAACCTAAACCAAAAGCTATCCATCCAATAGTCTAACACAATCAGGACAATGTATTCTATTATTAAGATTTTGCATATGAAGAACCTTGTTATTAATCCTTGAGTTATTTTCCAAAATTGTTTCCTTGCTGGGTAGTATGATGGTTCTCATCAAATAGAACTGGTTCTAGTGCTCCCAAATAAAAATAGATATGGTTCACTTCTGTCCCTCACACTCATGCTGACTATACTTAGGATCTCTCTTCTGATGACACTGAACATTATTGATTGTTTATTGTTCATGCCCACAGTAACAATGAAGGAAAGAAATAAGATTATTTATTCTTCATTGTATACAATCATTCTAAATTATTGTACTTTTCCTGCTTTTCCACATATATCATTCTGTAAGCAAGAATTAATGCCCCCAGATGGATCACTATCTTCTCCTCCTTTGCTGTTACAGTTGCCAATTTGTCTCTTTTTAATAAATCCTTACCAGCCCAAGGAACACCTGGGACACATAATAAAACTTGGAAGAGAACACAAAAGCCATATCCCATTATCGTTTTAACTTGGGTTTCAGAAGAAAAAATGGAGAAAAGAACTGAGCAGGGGGTTTGGGCTAATTGAAGCTTATTTACAAAAAGCAGGCAGGCTGAGCTGTTTCTTTCCTGTTTTACTCAGTTTATATGTGTTCTGACTATGGGAGGAAATAGAGAAGAGAAGAAGATGCCTGAACCAAGTATGCTTTTTCAATTATCGAGTCTTCTTGATAAATGAGTGAAGTGAGAGCTGTTAAGGGTCTGAGGAGAGGAGAGGGATAGAGTGGAGTTAGGAAGGGAAATCAATGAAGATATGCACCTAAATGACCTGCTAAGGATGCAGAAGAAACTCACAAAGTTTTTATTTGGTTAAAAGTTGTTGGTGTAAAAGTCAGGATTGTTAACGGTTAATGAATAAACCAAGGTAAGCATTGAGCCCAGACAAAAGGATTAAAAAACTGACTTTTCCCTTCAGACCTCATTAGCCCTTCTCATTTTATCTTTTTTTGAGGGAGGAAGTGGAGGGATGAATGATGATGAAGAAGGAATACTGATTCACTTACTAACACTAGTGAATTCCAACCATGCTTTTATGAATCTGAGAGTACTTCTGCTTTTATCAAAGGATGCAAACAAAACTCTCAAGACAAAATAAATTGATTTACTTTAATTTAAAAATATATTAATGCATCAAAGACCTATAATTTTCCTTATCAACAAGAAGATCATAATTTGTCTTAGAGAATTTGCCTGGGGCTCAGTCACATAGATTTAGGGACACTATTTGAAAACCAGACTTTCTGACTGACTCTGAGTTCAGCACTCCAATCACTGTGCTATGTTACCTTAAAAAATCATGTATCTTGTACAACCCTGGTTGTGAGCATTAAAGGGGAGAGAAAAGGGAATCCCATGACAACAAACAGAAGTTGTCATTTTTCCAAAAGAAGCTAGTAAACACGATTTCATGCCAGCTGCAGTGTCCATTTTGATCTATTTGACACAAGTACTCTCAGAACACATTCATGAAGTCTTGGACTGCCCCAATTGCCATTGAATCAATAGAAATATTGTCTCCTAGATTACAACTAAGAAGAATAGAAAGACAGAGAAGACTCAGTTGAACTTCACAAAGAACGGAAGCCCTCAGAATTAGGAAGACAGAGATACTGCTGTTATTGTTAATATGACTAAACCTCTCTATAATATCAGCCATTATGTTTTTAAGTGCATTCATCCAAAAGATTTGCAGAGAGGGGTCCTTTTCTTCCCCAGAAACAAAGGAAATTTAGTCACTACCAAGCACTTTGAGGGCTTCCAAATGAGTCATCATATACTGACTATGATTGGTCATTAATTGCAAATAAATATGATTATCCCACAGGAATTTTACTATATATAAAACTCGTCAATCCGGGTTTGCCACCATCAGAGTGTATTAAAAAGAAAAAACTAATCTGTAATGCAGAAATGCCCCCAGGATCCTTCTTCCACTTGGCAGAGGAGTCGAGTTCTCTCTACACTAGGGAAACCACCCGATGTGGGAATACTCATTTATATTGTGAACTCTAGAGTGAGGGACTTATCTTATGCATCTTAACAGCCCTGTGGCAATTAGATGTTTCCGTGGATAAGAGCACTTGGCCCAGAGTTAGAAAATCCTAATCTGACCTCAGACACTAATTGGCTACATCAGACACTAACTAGTTTATCTTTGTCTAGGCAAGGCACCAATCTTTCTTTACCTCTTTCCTCAGCTGTAAAATGGGATAATAAAAGCATCTACCCCCAAGGGTTGTTGTAAAGATTAGATGTAAAGCACTTAGCACAGTGTCTGGCTCATAGTAGATGCTATATTCCACATACACATGCCTCTCAACCCTTGATATTAAGTATCCAAGCACACTGTGTACAAGTGGGCTAGAAAAGTATCTAAGGCTCCTACAGAGAAACAAACTAAATAAATAAATAAGAGATTGAATATATTTGGACAACACAGATAATCACACCTCAGAGCTCCCTTTTTCCCTTGATACCCAGAGGTTGGCAAGTCCTGGTTTTTATATATAATTGTTTCAAGGTAATTTATGAAAATGCGAATTTCATTGTAATTGCTTCAATTGCCTATTTCATTCAGTAATGAATATTGCTGTTCTTGTGGTTTAGAGCTGACACTGGTGATCACCATGCAGTTAGCCACACAGATGGGCAATGGAGAAGGACAATGGACAGTCATTTGCTTTTTCTGTGCTGTACTACAAGCTCATTCTACACTTTAGTAAATCTAGAGCTGATAATTCCTATCCAGGTTGCTCCTGCAAGTGTTTGCCTAGCTTTGCTTGGGGACTGGTTCTAGTGACTGCTTGGGAAAAATAAAAATTGGAATGGTGTCTTGTCTCCCAAAATGGCATTTAGCTGCCTGAAGGAGGAAGAAGAGAGAAAGAATGAAAATGCAAATTGAAAGCTGAAATTTTCAAATCCATTGCATTTTTCAGCTAAAGAAACTGAAGCTGGAAAGGTCCATTGGATTATAGTTTGAGAGATCAACAGAACCTCAGAGATCATTTAATCCAAATTCCACTTATTTTACGATGAGAAAACTAAGGACAAGAATTGCTAAATGACTTGTCCATTATCCATAGGTAATACTTGAAGTAAAATTTGAGTGGCAATTTCTTATTCTCTCCATTATACCATGATTCCTTACAAAACCCTGATATCTCTCTATTGGGAAACACTGATCTCCCCATGATAGGCAAGGGATGTTCATCACTATATTGATAAGTATATTAGGGAAGATGAAAAAGAAAGTGGAAGAGATGAGGAGGTAAGAAGGAAGTCATAGAGTAGTTCACACCAGAAGAAGGGGACTGATTCAAAGATAGCCCACTAAAAAAGTATACAAAGCACTGGTGATACAAATAGGAAATTAAACAGAGATTCTGTTCTCAAGGAGCTTTCAGTCTAATATCTGAGGATAAGAGACTAGATAAAGGCAGAGATATAGATAAAGTGGATAGTTAGATTGATAGAGATAGAATTAGAGAGAGAGATAGAAATAGACAAAGAGAGAGATTGATAGTGACAAAAGAATTTTAAATGTGAATGGAAAACTAGACTGATTTCTAATCTGAGTGGCCTGAGCCAAACAAGAAGCACAGAAAAAAGCGAGTCAGGAATCAAATATTAGTTTAATTAATTTCAAAGTGAGGAAAGTAGATTATGGCAGGGGTAGAGTATTTATTCCTGAAAACCACAAAAACATGGGACCTAGTACAGTCATTCTTAGGTCTTGAGCAAACAGTTCCCATGGCAAGCTCAAGCCTGCAGGCATCTTTAGGACAATACACATTTTTTGGATCCTGTGGAAAAGTTTCCAAGTTATTAAAAATTGCTGAGCCTTTTGATTGTTTCAGGTCTTTAGAGTTATTGAGCCTTATGATCATTCAGCAGGGTCTAGAACCAGAGTTAGTGTGGTGGGAACAGGAATGTAATATTTGGTCCAGTTTACAAGTAATTATGGGCATAGAAATTCAGGAATTGTTAGCAGGTCAGGAGATTTTGATTTGCCACTTTCTGCTGCAGCACATTGACTATTGCTGGCTCTCAGGTCCCTTGGAAATAGGGAAGCTAATATATTTAGTCAGAGGGTGAGATTATTCAAAGGATGAGTGCAAAATATTGTTGCCTTTCCAAGCTCGGGGCACAGCCCGCTTGCTGGGTATTAGATCTGAAAAACAGGATATCTCTTAATATCTTGACAATCAATCAAGAAACAGATATAGATAGACAAAAAGAAAGATACAAATGGAAAGAAAGTGATAACTGTGACATATGAAGCACAGTATGATCATTGCAAAGGAGAGATCCATTATGAAAAGGACCATGAAAAAATAAGTCACATAAAAAACGAATTTCACCTATGACCTCAAGTCCTGTATTAGAAAGAGTGGTATTAAAGGGAATGGTCTTGAAACCCTGCTTTGCTTTTTACTATGACCTTGAATAAGTCTCCTATCTTACCATAAATTTGCTCATGTGTATTCTTAAAAGTAGTCTTTAATAGATGGGTTCTAAAGTCCCTTTCACCTCTAGCACACCACTGTAGTAAAGAACCAAATAGTCCAATCCATTTTACAGATGAGGAAATACAGGGTCAATAGCCAAGATCAAATTCAATTCTAGGTGTCTAAATCCAGTGCCCTTTGAACAGTATCCCCCAGCTTCTGCTTCCATCCACAATCTACGCCTAGATCCTGCTGTCCCATGGTTATAATGAGCTACATGAAGAACAGATGAGAAGATTCTGTACCCTATTAGTTTAAAACAGCATCAGAAATGATGACTGCTGTGTGTAAACAGCCCTCTGACAGCCCTGGAGAGGCACGGACAATAAATAGTCCCATCATAATTAGTCTCAGCCAAGGCCACTGATAAAACCTTTGTCCTGTCTGTGCAATGGCAAAAAGAGAGAAGGAAATAGGAACACATTTAGCTGGCTGAGGAAAATGGAAAATCATCCAAAAACAACACTAGAGTAATCCAAGACATATATAAACGAAGCAGCAAAATGCATTTATTAAGCTCTTACTATATGCAAAGCACTGGGGATATAAATAGAATAGAAAATAGGGCAAGTTCTGAAGGAACTTATTTTCTGATGGACAAGACAACATATAGAAGTTTCAGCTACAAATCAGACAGAGAAATGCAGTGATTCTTAGGTTTCAATAGCAAAGCAGATGGTATTGCATCTCTGCTCGTGTCATTTCCACTATTAAATTCCTGTCTGCTTCAGATGTGCCTTTTGACAGTACCAAGAACTCTTAGCAGCAAGAATTTTCTTTTCCAGGTTTTTAATAACTGGCTGCTGAAGAGATCAGGGATGCAGCAACTGCAGAAGGTAATTACCAGATTTCATGGCCGCAGGAGTTGCTCCACTGGACAATAATTTGGGGGTCTGAATTGGAAGCAGGTCCAGTGATCTGGGGAGCACTGTTATTCTTAGCAATATTCCTACAGAATACACATAAAACCTCAAATATATTTTTATCCAAGGGCTATAAATTTGGTATGTGATTAAATTGATGCATTATGGAATTAAATCAAAGCATATAAAATGAGAATTCTGTTTTCAACTAAAAATATGCATGTGAACACTGGAATATGTATCAGTTAATAATAAGACACAACAAAGGTCCTAACCTCTGCAACATTTGCAATGGAAAACTGAGATGAATAATGTGATATTAGCCTAGAATATTTGCAGGCTGCACTCTGCGAAGCTCTTTTACTCTTAAACCCAGTCTC